>NC_086100.1:2760000-3012094 GCF_963921235.1 Mobula hypostoma | reverse complement strand
GACGATGAAGAAGCGAATGTAGAACTGGGAAGTGGAAACAATGAGGATGGGAGTGTAGAACTGGGAAGGGGAGACGATGAGGAGTGGAGTGTCGAACTGGGAAGGGGAGACGATGAGGAGGGGAGTGTAGAGCTGGGAAGGGGAGACGATGAGGAGGAGTGTAGAACTGGGAAGGGGAGACGATGAGAATGGGAGTGTAGAACTGGGAAGGGGAGACGATGAGGAGGGGAGTGTAGAACTGCGATGGGGAGACGATGGGGAGGGGAGTGTAGAACTCGGAAAGGGAGACGATGAAGAGTGGAGTGTAGAACTGGGAAGGGGAGACGATGGGGAGGAGGGTGTAGAACTGGGTTGGGGAGACGATGAGGAGGAGAGTGTAGAACTGGGAAGGGGAGACGATGAAGAGACGAGTGTAGAACTGGGAAAGGGAGACGATGAGGAGGGGACTGTCGAACTCGGAAGGGGAGACGATGGGGAGGAGTGTAGAACTGGGTTGGGGAGACGATGAGGAGGAGAGTGTAGAACTGGGAAGGGGAGACGATGAGGAGGGGAGTGTAGAACTGGGAAGGGGAGACGATGAGGATGGGAGTGTAGAACTGGGAAGGGGAGACGATGAGGAGGGGAGTGTAGAACTGGGAAGGGGAGACGATGAGGAGGGGAGTGTAGAACTGGGAAGGGGAGACGATGAAGATGGGAGTGTAGAACTGGGAAGGGGAGACGTTGAGGAAGAGTGTTGAACTGGGAAGGGAAGACGATGAGGAGGGGAGTGTAGAACTGGGAAGGGGAGACGATGAGGATGGGAGTGTAGAACTGGGAAGGGGAGACGATGAGGAGGGGAGTGTAGAACTGGGAAGGGGAGACGATGAGGAGGGGAGTGTAGAACTGGGAAGGGGAGACGATGAGGAGGGGAGTGTAGAACTGGGAAGGGGAGACGATGAGGAGGTGAGTGTAGAACTGGGAAGGGGAGACGATGAGGAGGGGAGTGTAGAACTGGGAAGGGGAGACGATGAGGAGGGGAGTGTAGAACTGGGAAGGGGAGACGATGAGGATGAGAGTGTAGAACTGGGAAGGGGAGACGATGAGGAGGGGAGTGTAGAACTGGGAAGGGGAGACGATGGGGAGGGGAGTGTAGAACTCGGAAAAGGAGACGATGAAGATGGGAATGTAGAACTCGGAAGGGGAGACGATGAGGAGGGGAGTGTAGAACTGGGAAGGGGAGACGATGGGGAGGAGGGTGTAGAACTGGGTTGGGGAGACGATGAGGAGGAGAGTGTAGAACTGGGAAGGGGAGACGATGAGGAGGGGAGTGTAGAACTGGGAAGGGTAGACGATGAGGAGGGGAGTGTAGAACTGGGAAGGGGAGACGATGAGGATGGGAGTGTAGAACTGAGAAGGGGAGACGATGAGGAGGGGAGTGTGGAACTGGGAAGGGTAGACAATGAGGAGGGGAGTGTAGAACTGGGAAGGGTAGACAATGAGGAGGGGAGTGTAGAACTGGGAAGGGGAGACGATGAGGAGGAGTGTAGAACTGGGAAGGGGAGACGATGAGGAGGAGAGTGTAGAACTGGGAAGGGGAGACGATGAGGAGGGGAGTGAAGAAGTGGGAAGGGGAGATGATGAGGAGGGGAGTGAGGAACTGGGAAGGGGAGACTATGAGGAGGGGAGTGAGGAACTGGGAAGGGGAGACGATGAGGAGGGGAGTGTAGAACTGGGAAGGGGAGACGATGAGGAGGGGAGTGTAGAACTGGGAAGGGGAGACGATGAGGAGGGGAGTGTAGAACTGAGAAGGGGAGACGATGAGGATGGGAGTGTAGAACTGGGAAGGGGAGACGATGAGGATGGGAGTGTAGAACTGGGAAGGCGACGATGAGGAGGGGAGTGTACAACTGCGATGGGGAGACGATGGAGAGGGGAGTGTAGAACTGGGAAGGGGAGACGATGAGGAGGGGACTGTTGAACTGGGAAGGGGAGACGATGAGGATGGGAGTGTAGAACTGGGAAGGGTAGACGATGAGGAGGGGAGTGTAGAACTGGGAAGGGGAGACGATGAGGATGGGAGTGTAGAACTGGGAAGGGGAGACGATGAGGAGGAGAGTGTAGAACTGGGAAGGGGAGACGATGAGGAGGGGAGTGAAGAAGTGGGAAGGGGAGATGATGAGGAGGGGAGTGAGGAACTGGGAAGGGGAGACGATGAGGAGGGGAGTGTAGAACTGGGAAGGGGAGACGATGAGGAGGGGAGTGTAGAACTGGGAAGGGGAGATGATGAGGAGGTGAGTGTAGAACTGGGAAGGGGAGACGATGGGGAGGAGTGTAGAACTGGGATATGGAGACGATAAGGAGGGGAATGTAGAACTGGGAAGGGGAGACGATGAGGAGGGGAGTGTAGAACTGGGAAGGGGAGACGATGAGGAGGGGAGTGTAGAACTGGGAAGGGGAGACGATGAGGATGGGAGTGTAGAACTGGGAAGGGGAGACGATGAGGAGGGGAGTGTAGAACTGGGAAGGGGAGACGATGAGGAAGCGAATGTAGAACTGGGAAGTGGAAACGATGAGGATGGGAGTGTAGAACTGGGAAGGGGAGACGATGAGGAGGGGAGTGTAGAACTGGGAAGGGGAGACGATGAGGAGGGGAGTGTAGAACTGGGAAGGGGAGACGATGAGGAGGAGTGTAGAACTGGGAAGGGGAGACGATGAGGATGGGAGTGTAGAACTGGGAAGGGGAGACGATGAGGAGGGGAGTGTAGAACTGGGAAGGGGAGACGATGAGGAGGGGAGTGTAGAACTGGGAAGGGGAGACGATGAGGAGGGGAGTGTAGAACTGGGAAGGGGAGACGATGGGGAGGGGAGTGTAGAACTCGGAAAGGGAGACGATGAAGATGGGAATGTAGAACTGGGAAGGGGAGACGATGAGGAGGGGAGTGTAGAACTGGGAAGGGGAGACGATGGGGAGGAGTGTAGAACTGGGTTGGGGAGACGATGAGGAGGAGAGTGTAGAACTGGGAAGGGGAGACGATGAAGAGGGGAGTGTAGAACTGGGAAGGGGAGACGATGAGGAGGGGACTGTTGAACTGGGAAGGGGAGACGATGAAGATGGGAGTGTAGAACTGGGAAGGGTAGACGATGAGGAGGGGAGTGTAGAACTGGGAAGGGGAGACGATGAGGAGGGGAGTGTAGAACTGGGAAGGGGAGACGATGAGGAGGGGAGTGTAGAACTGGGAAGGGGAGACGATGAGGAGGGGAGTGTAGAACTGGGAAGGGGAGACGATGAGGAGGAGTGTAGAACTGGGAAGGGGAGACGATGAGGAGGGGAGTGTAGAACTGGGAAGGGGAGACGATGAGGATGGGAGTGTAGAACTGGGAAGGGGAGACGATGAGGAGGGGAGTGTAGAACTGGGAAGGGGAGACGATGAGGATGGGAGTGTAGAACTGGGAAGGCGACGATGAGGAGGGGAGTGTAGAACTGGGAAGGGGAGACGATGAGGAGGGGAGTGTACAACTGCGATGGGGAGACGATGAGGAGGGGTCTGTTGAACTGGGAAGGGGAGACGATGAAGATGGGAGTGTAGAACTGGGAAGGGTAGACGATGAGGAGGGGAGTGTAGAACTGGGAAGGGGAGACGATGAGGAGGGGAGTGTAGAACTGGGAAGGGGAGACGATGAGGAGGAGTGTAGAACTGGGAAGGGGAGACGATGAGGAGGGGAGTGTAGAACTGGGAAGGGGAGACGATGAGGAGGGGAGTGTAGAACTGGGAAGGGGAGACGATGAGGAGGAGTGTAGAACTGGGAAGGGGAGACGATGAGGAGGAGAGTGTAGAACTGGGTAGGGGAGACGATGAGGAGGGGAGTGAAGAAGTGGGAAGGCGAGATGATGAGGAGGGGAGTGAGGAACTGGGAAGGGGAGACTATGAGGAGGGGAGTGAGGAACTGGGAAGGGGAGACGATGAGGAGGGGAGTGTAGAACTGGGAAGGGGAGACGATGAGGAGTGGAGTGTAGAACTGGGAAGGAGAGACGATGAGGAGGGGAGTGTAGAACTGAGAAGGGGAGACGATGAGGATGGGAGTGTAGAACTGGGAAGGGGAGACGATGAGGATGGGAGTGTAGAACTGGGAAGGCGACGATGAGGAGGGGAGTGTACAACTGCGATGGGGAGACGATGGAGAGGGGAGTGTAGAACTGGGAAGGGGAGACGATGAGGAGGGGACTGTTGAACTGGGAAGGGGAGACGATGAAGATGGGAGTGTAGAACTGGGAAGGGTAGACGATGAGGAGGGGAGTGTAGAACTGGGAAGGGGAGACGATGAGGATGGGAGTGTAGAACTGAGAAGGGGAGACGATGAGGAGGGGAGTGTGGAACTGGGAAGGGTAGACAATGAGGAGGGGAGTGTAGAACTGGGAAGGGTAGACAATGAGGAGGGGAGTGTAGAACTGGGAAGGGGAGACGATGAGGAGGAGTGTAGAACTGGGAAGGGGAGACGATGAGGAGGAGAGTGTAGAACTGGGAAGGGGAGACGATGAGGAGGGGAGTGAAGAAGTGGGAAGGGGAGATGATGAGGAGGGGAGTGAGGAACTGGGAAGGGGAGACTATGAGGAGGGGAGTGTAGAACTGGGAAGGGGAGACGATGAGGAGGGGAGTGTAGAACTGGGAAGGGGAGATGATGAGGAGGTGAGTGTAGAACTGGGAAGGGGAGACGATGGGGAGGAGTGTAGAACTGGGATATGGAGACGATAAGGAGGGGAATGTAGAACTGGGAAGGGGAGACGATGAGGAGGGGAGTGTAGAACTGGGAAGGGGAGACGATGAGGAAGCGAATGTAGAACGGAGGTGGAAACAATGAGGATGGGAGTGTAGAACTGGGAAGGGGAGACGATGAGGAGGGGAGTGTAGAACTGGGAAGGGGAGACGATGAGGAAGCGAATGTAGAACGGAAGTGGAAACAATGAGGATGGGAGTGTAGAACTGGGAAGGGCTGACGATGAGGAGTGGAGTGTCGAACTGGGAAGGGGAGACGATGAGGAGGGGAGTGTAGAACTGGGAAGGGGAGAGGATGAGGAGGAGTGTAGAACTGGGAAGGGGAGACGATGAGGATGAGAGTGTGGAACTGGGAAGGGGAGACGATGAGGACGGGAGTGCAGAACTGGGAAGGGGAGACGATGAGGATGAGAGTGTGGAACTGGGAAGGGGAGACCGTCAGGAGGGGAGTGTAGAACTGCGAAGGGGAGACGATGGGGAGGGGAGTGTAGAACTCGGAAAGGGAGACGATGAAGATGGGAATGTAGATCTCGGAAGGGGAGACGATGAGGAGGAGAGTGTAGAACTGGGAAGGGGAAACGATGGGGAGGAATATAGAACTGGTTTGGGGAGACGATGAGGAGCAGAGTGTGGAACTGGGAAGGGGAGACGATGAAGAGGGGAGTGTCGAACTGGGAAGGGAAGACGATGAGGAGGGGACTGTTCAACTGGGAAGGGGAGACGTTGAAGATGGGAGTGTAGAACTGGGAAGGGTAGATGATGAGGAGGGGAGTGCAGAACTGGGAAGGGGAGACGATGAGGATGGGAGTGTAGAATTGAGAAGGGGAGACGATGAGGAGGGGAGTGTGGAACTGGGAAGGGTAGACAATGAGGAGGGGACTGTTGAACTCGGCAGGGGAGACGATGGGGAGGAGTGTAGAACTGGGAAGGGCTGACGATGAGGAGGGGAGTGTAGAACTGGGAAAGGGAGACCATCAGGATGGGAGTGTAGAACTGGGAAGGGGAGTCGATGAGGATGGAAGTGTAGAACTGGGAAGGGGAGACGATGAGGATGGGAGTAAAGAACTGGGAAGGCAACGATGAGGAGGGGAGTGTAGAACTGCGATGGGGAGACGATGGGGAGGGGAGTATAGAACTGGGAAGGGGAGACGATGAGGAGGGGACTGTTGAACTGGGAAGGGGAGACGTTGAAGATGGGAGTGTAGAACTGGGAAGGGTAGATGATGAGGAGGGGAGTGTGGAACTGGGAAGGGTAGACAATGAGGAGGGGAGTGTAGAACTGGGAAGGGGAGACGATGAGGAGGAGTGTAGAACTGGGAAGGGGAGACGATAAGGAGGAGACTGTAGAACTGGGAAGGGCAGACGATGAGGAGGGGAGTGTAGAACTGGGAAGGGGAGACGATGAGGACGGGAGTGTAGAACTGGGAAGGGTAGACAATGAGGAGGGGAGTGCAGAACTGGGAAGGGGAGACGATGAGGAGGAGTGTAGAACTGGGAAGGGGAGACGATGAGGAGGGGACTGTTGAACTGGGAAGGGGAGACGATGAAGATGGGAGTGTAGAACTGGGAAGGGTAGACGATGAGGAGGGGAGTGTAGAACTGGAAAGTGGAGACGGTGAAGAGGGGAGTGTAGAACTGGGAAGAGCAGACGATGAGTAGGGGAGTGTAGAACTGGGAAGGGGAGACGATGAGGACGGGAGTGTAGAACTGGGAAGGGGAGACGATGAGGATGAGAGTGTGGAACTGGGAAGGGGAGACGATGAGGACGGGAGTGTAGAACTGGGAAGGGGAGACGATGAGGATGAGAGTGTTGAACTGGGAAGGGGAGACCATCAGGAGGGGAGTGTAGAACTGGGAAGGGGAGACGATGGGGAGGGGAGTGTAGAACTGGGAAGGAGAGACGATGAGGAGGGGAGTGAGGAACTGGGAACGGGAGACGATGAGGAGGGAGTGTAGAATTGGGAAGGGGAGAAGATGGGAGGAGGGTGTAGAACTGGGTTGTGGAGACGATGAGGAGGAGAGTGTAGAACTGGGAAGGGGAGACGATGAGGAGGGGAGTGTAGAACTGGGAAGGGGAGATGATGAGGAGGTGAGTGTAGAAGTGGGAAGGGGAGACGATGGGGAGGAGTGTAGAACTGGGATATGGAGACGATAAGGAGGGGAATGTAGAACTGGGAAGGGGAGACGATGAGGAGGGGAGTGTAGAACTGGGAAGGGGAGACGATGAGGAGGGGACTGTTGAACTGGGAAGGGGAAACGATGGGGAGGAATGTAGAACTGGTTTGGGGAGACGATGAGGAGGAGAGTGTGGAACTGGGAAGGGGAGACGATGAAGAGGGGAGTGTAGAACTGGGATATGGGGACGATAAGGAGGGGATTGTAGAACTGGGAAGGGGATATGATGAGGAGGGGAGTGTAGAACTGGGAAGGGGAGACGATGAAGAAGCGAATGTAGAACTGGGAAGTGGAAACAATGAGGATGGGAGTGTAGAACTGGGAAGGGGAGACGATGAGGAGTGGAGTGTCGAACTGGGAAGGGGAGACGATGAGGAGGGGAGTGTAGAGCTGGGAAGGGGAGAGGATGAGGAGGAGTGTAGAACTGGGAAGGGGAGACGATGAGGATGGGAGTGTAGAACTGGGAAGGCGACGATGAGGAGGGGAGTGTAGAACTGCGATGGGGAGACGATGGGGAGGGGAGTGTAGAACTCGGAAATGGAGACGATGAAGATGGGAATGTAGAACTCTGAAGGGGAGACGATGAAGAGTGGAGTGTAGAACTGGGAAGGGCAGACGATGAGGAGGGGAGTGTAGAACTGGGAAAGGGAGACCATCAGGAGGGGAGTGTAGAACTGGGAAAGGGAGTCGATGAGGATGGAAGTGTAGAACTGGGAAGGGGAGACGATGAGGATGGGAGTAAAGAACTGGGAAGGCAACGATGAGGAGGGGAGTGTAGAACTGCGATGGGGAGACGATGGGGAGGGGAGTGTAGAACTCGGAAAGGGAGACGATGAAGATGTTAATGTAGAACTCGGAAGGCGAGACGATGAAGTGGGGAGTGTAGAACTGGGAAGGGGAGACGATGGGGAGAAGGGTGTAGAACTGGGTTGGGGAGACGATGAGGAGGAGAGTGTAGAACTGGGAAGGGGAGACGATGAAGAGGGGAGTGTGGAACTGAGAAGGGGAGACGATGAGGATGAGAGTGTGGAACTGGCAAGGGGAGACCATCAGGAGGGGAGTGTACAGCTGGGAAGGGGAGACGATGAGGAGAGTGTAGAACTGGGAAGGGGAGACGATAAAGAGGGGAGTGTGGAACTGGGAAGGGGAGACGATGAGGATGAGAGTGTGGAACTGGGAAGGGGAGACCATCAGGAGGGGAGTGTACAACTGGGAAGGGGAGACGATGAGGATTGGTGTGTAGAACTGGGGAGACGATGAGGATGGGAGTGTAGAACTGGGAAGGCGACACTGAGGAGGGGAGTGTGGAACTGCGATGGGGAGACGATGGGGAGGGGAGTGTAGAACTCGGAAAGGGAGACGATGAAGATTGGAATGTAGAACTCGGAAGGGGAGACGATGAAGAGGGGAGTGTAGAACTGGGAAGGGGAGATGATGAGGAGGTGAGTGTAGAACTGGGAAGGGGAGATGATGAGGAGGTGAGTGTAGAAGTGGGAAGGGGAGACGATGGGGAGGAGTGTAGAACTGGGATATGGAGACGATAAGGAGGGGAATGTAGAACTGGGAAGGAGAGACGATGCGGAGGGGAGTGTAGAACTGGGAAGGGGAGACGATGAGGAGGGGACTGTTGAACTGGGAAGGGGAAACGATGGGGAGGAATGTAGAACTGGTTTGGGGAGACGATGAGGAGGAGAGTGTGGAACTGGGAAGGGGAGACGATGAAGAGGGGAGTGTAGAACTGGGATATGGGGACGATAAGGAGGGGATTGTAGAACTGGGAAGGGGAGATGATGAGGAGGGGAGTGTAGAACTGGGAAGGGGAGACGATGAAGAAGCGAATGTAGAACTGGGAAGTGGAAACAATGAGGATGGGAGTGTAGAACTGGGAAGGGGAGACGATGAGGAGTGGAGTGTCGAACTGGGAAGGGGAGACGATGAGGAGGGGAGTGTAGAGCTGGGAAGGGGAGAGGATGAGGAGGAGTGTAGAACTGGGAAGGGGAGACGATGAGGATGGGAGTGTAGAACTGGGAAGGCGACGATGAGGAGGGGAGTGTAGAACTGCGATGGGGAGACGATGGGGAGGGGAGTGTAGAACTCGGAAAGGGAGACGATGAAGATGGGAATGTAGAACTCTGAAGGGGAGACGATGAAGAGTGGAGTGTAGAACTGGGAAGGGCAGACGATGAGGAGGGGAGTGTAGAACTGGGAAGGGGAGACCATGAGGAGGGGAGTGTAGAACTGGGAAAGGGAGTCGATGAGGATGGAAGTGTAGAACTGGGAAGGGGAGACGATGAGGATGGGAGTAAAGAACTGGGAAGGCAACGATGAGGAGGGGAGTGTAGAACTGCGATGGGGAGACGATGGGGAGGGGAGTGTAGAACTCGGAAAGGGAGACGATGAAGAGGGGAGTGTAGAACTGGGAAGGGGAGACGATGGGGAGAAGGGTGTAGAACTGGGTTGGGGAGACGATGAGGAGGAGAGTGTAGAACTGGGAAGGGGAGACGATGAAGAGGGGAGTGTGGAACTGAGAAGGGGAGACGATGAGGATGAGAGTGTGGAACTGGCAAGGGGAGACCATCAGGAGGGGAGTGTACAGCTGGGAAGGGGAGACGATGAGGAGAGTGTAGAACTGGGAAGGGGAGACGATAAAGAGGGGAGTGTGGAACTGGGAAGGGGAGACGATGAGGATGAGAGTGTGGAACTGGGAAGGGGAGACCATCAGGAGGGGAGTGTACAACTGGGAAGGGGAGACGATGAGGATTGGTGTGTAGAACTGGGGAGACGATGAGGATGGGAGTGTAGAACTGGGAAGGCGACACTGAGGAGGGGAGTGTGGAACTGCGATGGGGAGACGATGGGGAGGGGAGTGTAGAACTCGGAAAGGGAGACGATGAAGATTGGAATGTAGAACTCGGAAGGGGAGACGATGAAGAGGGGAGTGTAGAACTGGGAAGGGGAGACGATGGGGAGGGGAGTGTAGAACTGGGAAGGGGTGACGATGAGGAGGGGACTGTTGAACTCGAAAAGGGAGACGACGGGAAGGAGTGTAGAACTGGGTTGGGGAGAAGATGAGGAGGAGAGTGTAGAACTGGGAAGGGGAGACGTGAGGAGGGGACTGTTGAACTGGGAAGGGGAGACGATGAAGATGGGAGTGTAGAACTGGGAAGGGTAGACGATGAGGAGGGGAGTGCAGAACTGGGAAGTGGAGACGATGAGGAGGGGAGTGTAGAACTGGGAAGGGCTACGATGAGGAGGGGAGTGTAGACCTTGGAAGGGGAGACGATGAGGACGGGAGTCTAGAACTGGGAAGGGGAGACGATGAGGATGAGAGTGTGGAACTGGGAAGGGGAGACCATCAGAAGGAGAGTGTAGAACTCGGAAGGGGAGACGATGAGGATGGGAGTGTAGAACTGGGAAGGGGAGACGATGAGGATGGGAGTGTAGAACTGGGAAGGCGACGATGAGGAGGGGAGTGTAGAACTCGGAAAGGGAGACGATGAAGATGGGAATGTAGAACTCTGAAGGGGAGACGATGAAGAGTGGAGTGTAGAACTGGGAAGGGGAGACGATGGGGAGGAGGGTGTAGAACTGGGCTGGGGAGACGATGAGGAGGAGAGTGTAGAACTGGGAAGGGGAGACGACGAAGAGAGGAGTGTAGAACTGGGAAGGGGAGACGATGAGGAGGGGACTGTTGAACTCGGAAGGGGAGACGATGGGGAGGAGTGTAGAACTGGGTTGGGGAGACGATGAGGAGGAGAGTGTAGAACTGGGAAGGGGAGACGATGAGGAGGGGAGTGTAGAACTGGGAAGGGTAGACGATGATGAGGGGAGTGTAGAACTGGGAAGTGGAGACGATGAGGAGGGGAGTGTAGAACTGGGAAGGGGAGACGATGAGGAGGGGAGTGTAGAACTGGGAAGGGGAGACGATGAGGACGGGAGTGTAGAACTGGGAAGGGGAGACGATGAGGATGAGAGCGTGGAACTGGGAAGGGGAGACCATCAGGAGGGGAGTGTAGAACTGGGAAGGGGAGACGATGGGGAGGGGAGTGTAGAACTCGGAAAGGGAGACGATGAAGATGGGAATGTAGAACTCGGAAGGGGAGACTATGAAGAGGGGAGTGTAGAACTGGGAAGGGGAGATGATGGGGAGGAGGGTGTAGAACTGGGTTGGGGAGACGATGAGGAGGAGAGTGTAGAGCTGGGAAGGGGAGACGATAAAGAGGGGAGTGTAGAACTGGGAAGGGGAGATGATGAGGAGGGTACTGTTGAACTGGGAAGGGGAAACGATGGGGAGGAATGCAGAACTGGTTTGGGGAGACGATGAGGAGGAGAGTGTGGAACTGGGAAGGGGAGACGATGAAGAGGGGAGTGTAGAACTGGGATATGGGGACGATAAGGAGGGGATTGTAGAACTGGGAAGGGGAGATGATGAGGAGGGGAGTGTAGAACTGGGAAGGGGAGACGATGAAGAAGCGAATGTAGAACTGGGAAGTGGAAACAATGAGGATGGGAGTGTAGAACTGGGAAGGGGAGACGATGAGGATGGGAATGTAGAACTCTGAAGGGGAGACGATGAAGAGTGGAGTGTAGAACTGGGAAGGGGAGAAGATGGGGAGGAGGGTGTAGAACTGGGTTGGGGAGACGATGAGGAGGAGAGTGTAGAACTGGGAAGGGGAAACGACGAAGAGAGGAGTGTAGAACTGGGAAGGGGAGACGATGAGGAGGGGACTGTTGAACTCGGAAGGGGAGACGATGGGGAGGAGTATAGAACTGGGTTGGGGAGACGAGGAGGAGGAGAGTGTAGAACTGGGAAGGGGAGACGATGAGGAGGGGACTGTTGAACTGGGAAGGGGAGACGATGAAGATGGGAGTGTAGAACTGGGAAGGGTAGACGATGATGAGGGGAGTGTAGAACTGGGAAGTGGAGACGATGAAGAGGGGAGTGTAGAACTGGGAAGGGCAGACGATGAGGAGGGGAGTGTAGAACTGGGAAGGGGAGACGATGAGGACGGGAGTGTAGAACTGGGAAGGGTAGACGATGAGGATGAGAGTGTGGAACTGGGATGGGGAGACGATGAGGACGTGAGTATAGAACTGGGAAGGGGAGACGATGAGGATCAGAGTTTGGAACTGGGAAGGGTAGACGATGAGGACGGGAGTGTAGAACTGGGAAGGGGAGACGATGAGGATGAGAGTGTGGAACTGGGAAGGGGAGACCATCAGGAGGGGAGTGTAGAACTGGGAAGGGGAGACGATGGGGAGGGGAGTGTAGAACTCGGAAAAGGAGACGATGAAGATGGGAATGTAGAACTCGGAAGGGGAGACGATGAAGAGGGGAGTGTAGAACTGGGAAGGGGAGACGATGGGGAAGAGGGTGTAGAACTGGGTTGGGGAGACGATGAGGAGGAGAGTGTAGAACTGGTAAGGGGAGACGATAAAGAGGTTAGTGTAGAACTGGGAAAAGGGAGACGATGAGGATGGGAGTGTAGAACTGGGAAGGCGACGATGAAGATGGGAGTGTAGAACTGGGAAGGGTAGACGATGAGGAGGGGAGTGTAGAACTGGGAAGGGGAGACGATGAGGATGAGAGTGTAGAACTGAGAAGAGGAGACGATGAGGAGGGGAGTGTGGAACTGGGAAGGGTAGACAATGAGGAGGGGAATGTAGAACTGGGAAGGGTAGACAATGAGGAGGGGAGTGTAGAACTGGGAAGGGGAGACGATGAGGAGGAGTGTAGAACTGGGAAGGGGAGACGATGAGGAGGAGAGTGTAGAACTGGGAAGGGGAGACGATGAGGAGGGGAGTGAAGAAGTGGGAAGGGGAGATGATGAGGAGGGGAGTGAGGAACTGGGAAGGGGAGACTATGAGGACGGAGTGTAGAATTGGGAAGGGGAGAAGATGGGAGGAGGGTGTAGAACTGGGTTGTGGAGACGATGAGGAGGAGAGTGTAGAACTGGGAAGGGGAGACGATGAGGAGGGGAGTGTAGAACTGGGAAGGGGAGATGATGAGGAGGTGAGTGTAGAACTGGGAAGGGGAGACGATGGGGAGGAGTGTAGAACTGGGATATGGAGACGATAAGGAGGGGAATGTAGAACTGGGAAGGGGAGACGATGAGGAGGGGAGTGTAGAACTGGGAAGGGGAGACGATGAGGAGGGGACTGTTGAACTTGGAAAGAAAAACGATGGGGAGGAATGTAGAACTGGTTTGGGGAGACGATGAGGAGGAGAGTGTGGAACTGGGAAGGGGAGACGATGAAGAGGGGAGTGTAGAACTGGGATATGGGGACGATAAGGAGGGGATTGTAGAACTGGGAAGGGGAGATGATGAGGAGGGGAGTGTAGAACTGGGAAGGGGAGACGATGAAGAAGCGAATGTAGAACTGGGAAGTGGAAACAATGAGGATGGGAGTGTAGAACTGGGAAGGCGACGATGAGGAGGGGACTGTAGAACTGCGATGGGGAGACGATGGGGAGGGGAGTGTAGAACTCGGAAAGGGAGACGATGAAGATGGGAATGTAGAACTCTGAAGGGGAGACGATGAAGAGTGGACTGTAGAAATGGGAAGGGGAGACGATGGGGAGGAGAGTGTAGAACTGGGTTGGGGAGACGATGAGGAGGAGAGTGTAGAACGGGGAAGGGGAGACGATGAAGAGACAAGTGTAGAACTGGGAAGGGAAGACGATGAGGAGGGGACTGTTGAACTGGGAAGGGGAGACGATGAAGATGGGAGTGTAGAACTGGGAAGGGTAGACGATGAGGAGGGGAGTGTAGAACTGGGAAGTGGAGACGATGAGGAGGGGAGTGTAGAACTGGGAAGGGCAGACGATGAGGAGGGGAGTGTAGAACTGGGAAGGGGAGACGATGAGGACGTAAGTATAGAACTGGGAAGGGGAGACGATGAGGATCAGAGTGTGGAACTGGGAAGGGGAGACGATGAGGACGGGAGTGTAGAACTGGGAAGGGGAGACGATGAGGATGAGAGTGTGGAACTGGGAAGGGGAGACGATCAGGAGGGGAGTGTAGAACTGGGAAGGGGAGACGATGGGGAGGGGAGTGTAGAACTCGGAAAAGGAGACGATGAAGATGGGAATGTACAACTCGGAAGGGGAGACGATGAAGAGGGGAGTGTAGAACTGGGAAGGGGAGACGATGGGGAGGAGGGTGTAGAACTGGGTTGGGGAGACGATGAGGAGGAGAGTGTAGAACTGGGAAGGGGAGACGATAAAGAGGGGAGTGTAGAACTGGGAAAAGGGAGACGATGAGGATGGGAGTGTAGAACTGGGAAGGCGACGATGAGGAGGGGAGTGTAGAACTGCGATGGGGAGACGATGGAGAGGGGAGTGTAGAACTGGGAAGGGGAGACGATGAGGAGGGGACTGTTGAACTGGGAAGGGAGGACGATGAAGATGGGAGTGTAGAACTGGGAAGGGTAGACGATGAGGATGGGAGTGTAGAACTGAGAAGGGGAGACGATGAGGAGGGGACTGTGGAACTGGGAAGAGTAGACAATGAGGAGGGGAGTGTAGAACTGGGAAGGGTAGACAATGAGGAGGGGAGTGTAGAACTGGGAAGGGGAGATGATGAGGAGGAGTGTAGAACTGGGAAGGGGAGACGATGAGGAGGAGAGTGTAGAACTGGGAAGGGGAGACGATGAGGAGGGGAGTGAAATAGTGGGAAGGGGAGATGATGAGGAGGGGAGTGAGGAACTGGGAAGGGGAGACTATGAGGAGGAGAGTGTAGAACTGGGAAGGAGAGACGATGAGGAGGGGAGTGTAGAACTGAGAAGGGGAGACGATGAGGATGGGAGTGTAGAACTGGGAAGGGGAGACGATGAGGATGGGAGTGTAGAACTGGGAAGGGTAGACGATGAGGAGGGGAGTGAGGAACTGGGAAGGGGAGACGATGAGGAGGGAGTGTAGAATTGGGAAGGGGAGAAGATGGGAGGAGGGTGTAGAACTGGGTTGTGGAGACGATGAGAAAGAGAGTGTAGAACTGGGATATGGAGACGATAAGGAGGGGAGTGTAGAACTGGGAAGGGGAGACAATGAGGAAGCGAATGTAGAACGAAAGTGGAAACAATGAGGATGGGAGTGTAGAACTGGGAAGGGGTGACGATGAGGAGGGGACTGTCGAACTGGGAAGGGGAGACGATGAAGATGGGAGTGTAGAACTGGGAAGGGTAGACGATGAGGAGGGGAGTGTAGAACTGGGAAGGGGAGACGATGAGGATGGGAGTGTAGAACTGGGAAGGGGAGACGATGAAGAGACGAGTGTAGAACTGGGAAAGGGAGACGATGATGAGGGGACTGTTGAACTCGGAAGGGGAGACGATGGGGAGGAGTGTAGAACTGGGTTGGGGAGACGATGAGGAGGAGAGTGTAGAACTGGGAAGGGAAGACGATGAGGAGGGGACTGTTGAACTGGGAAGGGGAGACGATGAAGATGGGAGTGTAGAACTGGGAAGGGTAGACGATGAGGAGGGGAGTGTAGAACTGGGAAGTGGAGACGATGAGGAGGGGAGTGTAGAACTGGGAAGGGCAGACGATGAGGAGGGGAGTGTAGAACTGGGAAGGGGAGACGAAGAGGACGTGAGTATAGAACTGGGAAGGGGAGACGATGAGGATCAGAGTGTGGAACTGGGAAGGGGAGACGATGAGGACGGGAGTGTAGAACTGGGAAGGGGAGACGATGAGGATGAGAGTGTGGAACTGGGAAGGGGAGACCATCAGGAGGGGAGTGTAGAACTGGGAAGGGGAGACGATGGGGAGGGGAGTGTAGAACTCGGAAAAGGAGACGATGAAGATGGGAATGTAGAACTCGGAAGGGGAGACGATGAAGAGGGGAGTGTAGAACTGGGAAGGGGAGACGATGGGGAGGAGGGTGTAGAACTGGGTTGGGGAGCCGATGAGGAGGAGAGTGTAGAACTGGGCAGGGGAGACGATAAAGAGGGGAGTGTAGAACTGGGAAAAGGAAGACGATGAGGATGGGAGTGTAGAACTCGGAAGGCGACGATGAGGAGGGGAGTGTACAACTGCGATGGGGAGACGATGGAGAGGGGAGTGTAGAACTGGGAAGGGGAGACGATGAGGAGGGGACTGTTGAACTGGGAAGGGGAGACGATGAAGATGGGAGTGTAGAACTGGGAAGGGTAGACGATGAGGAGGGGAGTGTAGAACTGGGAAGGGGAGACGATGAGGATGGGAGTGTAGAACTGAGAAGGGGAGACGATGAGGAGGGGAGTGTGGAACTGGGAAGGGTAGACAATGAGGAGGGGAGTGTAGAACTGGGAAGGGTAGACAATGAGGAGGGGAGTGTAGAACTGGGAAGGGGAGACGATGAGGAGGAGTGTAGAACTGGGAAGGGGAGACGATGAGGAGGAGAGTGTAGAACTGGGAAGGGGAGACGATGAGGAGGGGAGTGAAGAAGTGGGAAGGGGAGATGATGAGGAGGGGAGTGAGGAACTGGGAAGGGGAGACTATGAGGAGGGGAGTGTAGAACTGGGAAGGAGAGACGATGAGGAGGGGAGTGTAGAACTGAGAAGGGGAGACGATGAGGATGGGAGTGTAGAACTGGGAAGGGGAGACGATGAGGATGGGAGTGTAGAACTGGGAAGGGTAGACGATGAGGAGGGGAGTGAGGAACTGGGAAGGGGAGACGATGAGGAGGGAGTGTAGAATTGGGAAGGGGAGAAGATGGGAGGAGGGTGTAGAACTGGGTTGTGGAGACGATGAGGAGGAGAGAGTAGAACTGGGAAGGGGAGACGATGAGGAGGGGAGTGTAGAACTGGGAAGGGGAGATGATGAGGAGGTGAGTGTAGAACTGGGAAGGGGAGACGATGGGGAGGAGTGTAGAACTGGGATATGGAGACGATAAGGAGGGGAATGTAGAACTGGGAAGGGGAGACGATGAGGAGGGGAGTGTGGAACTGGGAAGGGTAGACAATGAGGAGGGGAGTGTAGAACTGGGAAGGGGAGACGATGAGGAGGAGTGTAGAACTGGGAAGGGGAGACGATAAGGAGGAGAGTGTAGAACTGGGAAGGGGAGACGATGAGGAGGGGAGTGAAGAAGTGGGAAGGGGAGATGATGAGGAGGGGCGTGTAGAACTCGGAAGGCGAGATGTTGAGGAGGGGAGTGTAGAACTGGGAAGGGGAGACGATGAGGAGGGGTGTGTAGAACTGGGAAGGGGAGACAATGAGGAGGGGTGTGTAGGACTGGGAAGGGGAGACGATGAGGAGGAGTGTAGAACTGGGAAGGGGAGACGATGAGGAGGGGAGTGTAGAACTGGGAAGGGGAGACGATGAGAAGGGGAGTGTGGAACTGGGAAGGAGAGACAAATAGGAGGGGAGTCTAGAACTGGGAAGGAGAGACGATGAGGAGGGGAATGTAGAACTGGGAAGGGGAGACGATGAGGAGGGGAGTGTAGAACTGGGAAGGGGAGACGATGAAGAAGCGAATGTAGAACTGGGAAGTGGAAACAATGAGGATGGGAGTGTAGAACTGGGAAGGGGAGACGATGAGGAGTGGAGTGTCGAACTGGGAAGGGGAGACGATGAGGAGGGGAGTGTAGAGCTGGGAAGGGGAGAGGATGAGGAGGAGTGTAGAACTGGGAAGGGGAGACGATGAGGATGGGAGTGTAGAACTGGGAAGGCGACGATGAGGAGGGGACTGTAGAACTGCGATGGGGAGACGATGGGGAGGGGAGTGTAGAACTCGGAAAGGGAGACGATGAAGATGGGAATGTAGAACTCTGAAGGGGAGACGATGAAGAGTGGAGTGTAGAACTGGGAAGGGGAGACGATGGGGAGGAGAGTGTAGAACTGGGTTGGGGAGACGATGAGGAGGAGAGTGTAGAACTGGGAAGGGGAGACGATGAAGAGACGAGTGTAGAACTGGGATAGGGAGATGATGAGGAGGGGACTGTCGAACTCGGAAGAGGAGACGATGGGGAGGAGTGTAGAACTGGGTTGGGGAGACGATGAGGAGGAGAGTGTAGAACTGGGAAGGGAAGACGATGAGGAGGGGACTGTTGAACTGGGAAGGGCAGACGATGAAGATGGGAGTGTAGAACTGGGAAGGGTAGAAGATGAGGAGGGGAGTGTAGAACTGGGAAGGGCAGACGATGAGGAGGGGAGTGTAGAACTGGGAAGGGGAGACGATGAGGACGTGAGTATAGAACTGGGAAGGGGAGACGATGAGGATCAGAGTGTGGAACTGGGAAGGGGAGACGATGAGGACGGGAGTGTAGAACAGGGAAGGGGAGACTATGAGGATGAGAGTGTGGAACTGGGAAGGGGAGACCATCAGGAGGGGAGTGTAGAACTGGGAAGGGGAGACGATGGGGAGGGGAGTGTAGAACTCGGAAAAGGAGACGATGAAGATGGGAATGTAGAACTCGGAAGGGGAGACGATGAAGAGGGGAGTGTAGAACTGGGAAGGGGAGACGATGGGGAGGAGGGTGTAGAACTGGGTTGGGGAGACGATGAGGAGGAGAGTGTAGAACTGGGAAGGGGAGACGATAAAGAGGGGAGTGTGGAACTGGGAAAAGGGAGACGATGAGGATGGGAGTGTAGAACTGGGAAGGCGACGATGAGGAGGGGAGTGTACAACTGCGATGGGGAGACGATGGAGAGGGGAGTGTAGAACTGGGAAGGGGAGACGATGAGGAGGGGACTGTTGAACTGGGAAGGGGAGACGATGAAGATGGGAGTGTAGAACTGGGAAGGGTAGACGATGAGGAGGGGAGTGTAGAACTGGGAAGGGGAGACGATGAGGATGGGAGTGTAGAACTGAGAAGGGGAGACGATGAGGAGGGGAGTGTGGAACTGGGAAGGGTAGACAATGAGGAGGGGAGTGTAGAACTGGGAAGGGTAGACAATGAGGAGGGGAGTGTAGAACTGGGAAGGGTAGACAATGAGGAGGGGAGTGTAGAACTGGGAAGGGGAGACGATGAGGAGGAGTGTAGAACTGGGAAGGGGAGACGATAAGGAGGAGAGTGTAGAACTGGGAAGGGGAGACGATGAGGAGGGGAGTGAAGAAGTGGGAAGGGGAGATGATGAGGAGGGGAGTGAGGAACTGGGAAGGGGAGACGATGAGGAGGGGAGTGTAGAACTGGGAAGGGTAGACGATGAGGAGGGGAGTGTAGAACTGGGAAGGGGAGACGATGGGGAGGAGTGTAGAACTGGGATATGGAGACGATAAGGAGGGGAATGTAGAACTGGGAAGGGGAGACGATGAGGAGGGGAGTGTGGAACTGGGAAGGGTAGACAATGAGGAGGGGAGTGTAGAACTGGGAAGGGGAGACGATGAGGAGGAGTGTAGAACTGGGAAGGGTAGACAATGAGGAGGGGAGTGTAGAACTGGGAAGGGGAGACGATGAGGAGGAGTGTAGAACTGGGAAGGGGAGACGATGAGGAGGAGAGTGTAGAACTGGGAAGGGGAGACGATGAGGAGGGGAGTGAAGAAGTGGGAAGGGGAGATGATGAGGAGGGGAGTGAGGAACTGGGAAGGGGAGACTATGAGGAGGGGAGTGTAGAACTGGGAAGGGGAGATGATGAGGAGGTGAGTGTAGAACTGGGAAGGGGAGACGATGGGGAGGAGTGTAGAACTGGGATATGGAGACGATAAGGAGGGGAATGTAGAACTGGGAAGGGGAGACGATGAGGAGGGGAGTGTGGAACTGGGAAGGGTAGACAATGAGGAGGGGAGTGTAGAACTGGGAAGGGGAGACGATGAGGAGGAGTGTAGAACTGGGAAGGGGAGACGATAAGGAGGAGAGTGTAGAACTGGGAAGGGGAGACGATGAGGAGGGGAGTGAAGAAGTGGGAAGGGGAGATGATGAGGAGGGGCGTGTAGAAATCGGAAGGCGAGATGTTGAGGAGGGGAGTGTAGAACTGGGAAGGGGAGACGATGAGGAGGAGAGTGTAGAACTGGGAAGGGGAGACGATGAGGAGGGGAGTGAAGAAGTGGGAAGGGGAGATGATGAGGAGGGGAGTGAGGAACTGGGAAGGGGAGACTATGAGGAGGGGAGTGTAGAACTGGGAAGGGGAGATGATGAGGAGGTGAGTGTAGAACTGGGAAGGGGAGACGATGGGGAGGAGTGTAGAACTGGGATATGGAGACGATAAGGAGGGGAATGTAGAACTGGGAAGGGTAGACGATGAGGAGGGGAGTGAGGAACTGGGAAGGGGAGACGATGAGGAGGGAGTGTAGAATTGGGAAGGGGAGAAGATGGGAGGAGGGTGTAGAACTGGGTTGTGGAGACGATGAGGAGGAGAGAGTAGAACTGGGAAGGGGAGACAATGAGGAGGGGAGTGTAGAACTGGGAAGGGGACATGATGAGGAGGTGAGTGTAGAACTGGGAAGGGGAGACGATAGGGAGGAGTGTAGAACTGGGATATGGAGACGATAAGGAGGGGAATGTAGAACAGGGAAGGGGAGACGATGAGGAGGGGAGTGTGGAACTGGGAAGGGTAGACAATGAGGAGGGGAGTGTAGAACTGGGAAGGGGAGACGATGAGGAGGAGTGTAGAACTGGGAAGGGGAGACGATAAGGAGGAGAGTGTAGAACTGGGAAGGGGAGACGATGAGGAGGGGAGTGAAGAAGTGGGAAGGGGAGATGATGAGGAGGGGCGTGTAGAACTCGGAAGGCGAGATGTTGAGGAGGGGAGTGTAGAACTGGGAAGGGGAGACGATGAGGAGGGGTGTGTAGAACTGGGAAGGGGAGACAATGAGGAGGGGTGTGTAGGACTGGGAAGGGGAGACGATGAGGAGGAGTGTAGAACTGGGAAGGGGAGACGATGAGGAGGGGAGTGTAGAACTGGGAAGGGGAGACGATGAGAAGGGGAGTGTGGAACAGGGAAGGAGAGACAAATAGGAGGGGAGTCTAGAACTGGGAAGGAGAGACGATGAGGAGGGTAGTGTAGAACTGGGAAGGTGAGACGATGAGGAGGGGAGTGTAGAACTGGGAAGGGGAGATGATGAGGAGGTGAGTGTAGAACTGGGAAGGGGAGACGATGGGGAGGAGTGTAGAACTGGGATATGGAGACGATAAGGAGGGGAATGTAGAACTGGGAAGGGGAGACGATGAGCAGGGGAGTGTAGAACTGGGAAGGGGAGACGATGAGGAGGGGACTGTTGAACTGGGAAGGGGAAACGATGGGGAGGAATGTAGAACTGGTTTGGGGAGACGATGAGGAGGAGAGTGTGGAACTGGGAAGGGGAGACGATGAAGAGGGGAGTGTAGAACTGGGATATGGGGACGATAAGGAGGGGATTTTAGAACTGGGAAGGGGAGATGATGAGGAGGGGAGTGTAGAACTGGGAAGGGGAGACGATGAGGAGGGGAGTGTAGAACTGGGAGTTGGAGACGATGAGGAGGGGAGTGTAGAACTGGGAAGGGGAGACGATGAGGACGTGAGTGTAGAACTGGGAAGGGGAGACGATGAGGATGAGAGTGTGGAACTGGGAAGGGGAGACGATGAGGACGGGAGTGTAGAACTGGGAAGGGGAGACGATGAGGATGAGAGTGTGGAACTGGGAAGGGGAGACCATCAGGAGGGGAGTGTAGAACTGGGAAGGGGAGACGATGGGGAGGGGAGTGTAGAACTCGGAAAGGGAGACGATGAAGAGGGGAGTGTTGAACTGGGAAGGGGAGACGATGGGGAGGAGGGTGCAGAACTGGGAAGGGGAGACGATAAAGAGGGGAGTGTAGAACTGGGAAGGGGAGACGATGAGGAGGGGACTGTTGAACTGGGAAGGGGAAACGATGGGGAGGAATGTGGAACTGGTTTGGGGAGACGATGAGGAGGAGAGTGTGGAACTGGGAAGGGGAGACGATGAAGAGGGGAGTGTAGAACTGGGAAGGGTAGATGATGAGGAGGGGAGTGTAGAACTGGGAAGGGGAGACAATGAGGATGGGAGTGCAGAATTGAGAAGGGGAGACGATGAGGAGGGGAGTGTGGAACTGGGAAGGGTAGACAATGAGGAGGGGAGTGTAGAACTGGGAAGGGGAGACAATGAGGAGGAGTGTAGAACTGGGAAGGGGAGACGATAAGGAGGAGAATGTAGAACTGGGAAGGGGAGACGATGAGGAGGGGAGTGAAGAAGTGGGAAGGGGAAATGATGATGAGGGGAGTGTAGAACTGGGAAGGGGAGATGTTGATGTGGGGAGTGTAGAACTGGGAAGGAGAGACGATGAGGAGTGGAGTGTAGAACTGGGAAGGAGAGACGATGAGGAGGGGAGTGTAGAACTGGGAAGGGGAGACGATGAGGAGGAGAGTGTAGAACTGGGAAGGGGAGATGATGAGGAGGGGAGTGTAGAACTGGGAAGGGGAGACGATGAGGAGGTGAGTGTAGAACTGGGAAGTGGAGACGATGAGGAGGGGAGTGTCGGACTGGGTTGGGGAGACGATAAGGAGGAGAGTGTAGAACTGGGAAGGGGAGACGATAAAGAGAGGAGTGTAGAACTGGGAAGGGGAGACGATGAGGAGGGGACTGTTGAACTCGGAAGGGGAGACGATGGGGAGGAGTGTAGAACTGGGTGGGGAGACGATGAGGAGGAGAGTGTAGAACTGGGAAAGGTCGACGATGAGGAGGGGAGTGTAGAACTGGGAGTTGGAGACGATGAGGAGGGGAGTGTAGAACTGGGAAGGGGAGACGATGAGGACGTGAGTGTAGAACTGGGAAGGGGAGACGATGAGGATGAGAGCGTGGAACTGGGAAGAGGAGACGATGAGGACGGGAGTGTAGAACTGGGAAGGGGAGACGATGAGGATGAGAGTGTGGAACTGGGAAGGGGAGACCATCAGGAGGGGAGTGTAGAACTGGGAAGGGGAGACGATGGGGAGGGGAGTGTAGAACTCGGAAAGGGAGACGATGAAGAGGGGAGTGTAGAACTGGGAAGGGGAGACGATGGGGAGGAGGGTGCAGAACTGGGAAGGGGAGACGATAAAGAGGGGAGTGTAGAACTGGGAAGGGGAGACGATGAGGAGGGGACTGTTGAACTGGGAAGGGGAAACGATGGGGAGGAATGTAGAGCTGGTTTGGGGAGACGATGAGGAGGAGAGTGTGGAACTGGGAAGGGGAGACGATGAGGAGGGGAGTGTAGAACTGGGAAGGGGAGACGATGAGGAGGGGAGTGTAGAACTGGGAAGGGGAGACGATGAGGAGGGGAGTGTAGAACTGGGAAGGGGAGACGATGAGGAGGGGAGTGTAGAAATGAGAAGGGGAGACGATGAGGAGGGGAGTGTAGAACTGGGAAGGGGAGACGATGAGGATGGGAGTGTAGAACTGAGAAGGGGAGACGATGAGGAGGGGAGTGTGGAACTGGGAAGGGCAGACGATGAGGAGGGGAGTGCAGAACAGGGATCGGTAGACAATGAGTAGGGGAGTGTAGAACTGGGAAGGGGAGACGATGAGGAGGAGTGTAGAACTGGGAAGGGGAGACGATGAGGAGGAGAGTGTAGAACTTGGAAGGGGAGACGATGAGGAGGGGAGTGAAGAAGTGGGAAGGGGAGATGATGAGGAGGGGAGTGCAGAACTCGGAAGGGGAGATGTTGAGGAGGGGAGTGTAGAACTGGGAAGGGGAGACGATGAGGAGGGGAGTGTGGAACTGGGAAGGATAGACGAATAGGAGGGCAGTGTAGAACTGGGAAGGAGTGACGATGAGGAGGGGAGTGTAGAAATGGGAAGGGGAGACGATGAGGAGGGGTGTGTAGAACTGGGAAGGGGAGACAATGAGGAGGGGAGTGTAGAACTGGGAAGGGGAGACGATGAGGAGGGGAGTGTAGAACTGGGAAGGGGAGACGATGAGGAGGGGAGTGTAGAACTGAGGAGGGGAGTGTAGAACTGGGAAGGGGAGACGATGAGGAGGGGACTGTGGAACTGGGAAGGAGAGACAAATAGGAGGGCAGTGTAGAACTGGGAAGGGGAGACGATGAGGATGGGAGTGTAGAACTGGGAAGGGGAGACAATGAGGAGGGGAGTGTAGAACTGGGAAGGGGAGACGATGAGGAGGAGTGTAGAACTGGGAAGGGGAGACGATGAGGAGGGGAGTGTAGAACTGGGAAGGGGAGACGATGAGGATGGGAGTGTAGAACTGGGAAGGGGAGACGATGAGGAGGGGAGTGTGGAACTGGGAAGGGGAGACGATGAGGAGGGGAGTGTAGAACTGGGAAGGGGAGACGATGAGGAGGGGAGTGTAGAACTGGGAAGGGGAGACGATGAGGAGGGGAGTGTAGAACTGGGAAGGGGAGACGATGACGAGGGGAGTGTAGAACTGGGAAGGGGAGACGATGAGGAGGGGAGTGTGGAACTGGGAAGGGGAGACGATGAGGAGGGGAGTGTAGAACTGGGAAGGGGAGACGATGAGGAGGGGAGTGTAGAACTGGGAAGGGGAGACGATGAGGACGTGAGTGTAGAACTGGGAAGGGGAGACGATGAGGATGAGAGCGTGGAACTGGGAAGAGGAGACGATGAGGACGGGAGTGTAGAACTGGGAAAGGGAGACGATGAAGAGGGGAGTGTAGAACTGGGAAGGGGAGACGATGGGGAGGAGGGTGCAGAACTGGGAAGGGGAGACGATAAAGAGGGGAGTGTAGAACTGGGAAGGGGAGACGATGAGGAGGGGACTGTTGAACTGGGAAGGGGAAACGATGGGGAGGAATGTAGAACTGGTTTGGGGAGACGATGAGGAGGAGAGTGTGGAACTGGGAAGGGGAGACGATGAAGAGGGGAGTGTAGAACTGGGATGGGGAGACGATGAGGAGGGGAATGTAGAACTGGGAAGGGGAAACGATGAGGAGGGGAGTGTAGAACTGGGAAGGGGAGACGATGAGGAGGGGAGTGTAGAAATGAGAAGGGGAGACGATGAGGAGGGGAGTGTAGAACTGGGAAGGGGAGACGATGAGGATGGGAGTGTAGAACTGAGAAGGGGAGACGATGAGGAGGGGAGTGTGGAACTGGGAAGGGCAGACGATGAGGAGGGGAGTGTAGAACTGGGAGTTGGAGACGATGAGGAGGGGAGTGTAGAACTGGGAAGGGGAGACGATGAGGACGTGAGTGTAGAACTGGGAAGGGGAGACGATGAGGATGAGAGCGTGGAACTGGGAAGAGGAGACGATGAGGACGGGAGTGTAGAACTGGGAAGGGGAGACGATGAGGATGAGAGTGTGGAACTGGGAAGGGGAGACCATCAGGAGGGGAGTGTAGAACTGGGAAGGGGAGACGATGGGGAGGGGAGTGTAGAACTCGGAAAGGGAGACGATGAAGAGGGGAGTGTAGAACTGGGAAGGGGAGACGATGGGGAGGAGGGTGTAGAACTGGGTTGGGGAGACGATGAGGAGGAGAGTGTAGAACTGGGAAGGGGAGACGATAAAGAGGGGAGTGTAGAACTGGGAAGGGGAGACGATGAGGAGGGGACTGTTGAACTGGGAAGGGGAAACGATGGGGAGGAATGTAGAACTGGTTTGGGGAGACGATGAGGAGGAGAGTGTGGAACTGGGAAGGGGAGACGATGAAGAGGGGAGTGTAGAACTGGGATGGGGAGACGATGAGGAGGGGAGTGTAGAACTGGGAAGGGGAGACGATGAGGAGGGGAGTGTAGAACTGGGAAGGGGAGACGATGAGGAGGGGAGTGTAGAACTGAGAAGGGGAGACGATGAGGAGGGGAGTGTAGAACTGGGAAGGGGAGACGATGAGGATGGGAGTGTAGAACTGAGAAGGGGAGACGATGAGGAGGGGAGTGTGGAACTGGGAAGGGGAGACGATGAGGAGGGGAGTGTAGAACTGGGAAGGGTAGACAATGAGGAGGGGAGTGTAGAACTGGGAAGGGGAGACGATGAGGAGGAGTGTAGAACTGGGAAGGGGAGACGATGAGGAGGAGAGTGTAGAACTTGGAAGGGGAGACGATGAGGAGGGGAGTGAAGAAGTGGGAAGGGGAGATGATGAGGAGGGGAGTGCAGAACTCGGAAGGGGAGATGTTGAGGAGGGGAGTGTAGAACTGGGAAGGGGAGACGATGAGGAGGGGAGTGTGGAACTGGGAAGGATAGACGAATAGGAGGGCAGTGTAGAACTGGGAAGGGGAGACGATGAGGAGGGGAGTGTAGAACTGGGAAGGGGAGACGATGAGGAGGGGTGTGTAGAACTGGGAAGGGGAGACGATGAGGAGGGGAGTGTAGAACTGGGAAGGGGAGACGATGAGGAGGAGTGTAGAACTGGGAAGGGGTGACGATGAGGAGGGGAGTGTAGAACTGAGGAGGGGAGTGTAGAACTGGGAAGGGGAGTCGATGAGGAGGGGACTGTGGAACTGGGATGGAGAGACAAATAGGAGGGCAGTGCAGAACTGGGAAGGGGAGACGATGAGGATGGGAGTGTAGAACTGAGAAGGGGAGACAATGAGGAGGGGAGTGTAGAACTGGGAAGGGGAGACGATGAGGAGGAGTGTAGAACTGGGAAGGGGAGACGATGAGGAGGGGAGTGTAGAACTGGGAAGGGGAGACGATGAGGAGGGGAGTGTAGAACTGGGAAGGGGAGACGATGAGGATGAGAGTGTGGAACTGGGAAGGGGAGACGATGAGGATGGGAGTGTAGAACTGGGAAGGGGAGACGATGAGGAGGGGAGTTTTGAACTGGGAAGGGGAGACGATGGGGAGGAATGTAGAACTGGTTTGGGGAGACGATGAGGAGGAGAGTGTGGAACTGGGAAGGGGAGACGATGAAGAGGGGAGTGTAGAACTGGGATGGGGAGACGATGAGGAGGGGAATGCAGAACTGGGAAGGGGAAACGATGAGGAGGGGAGTGTAGAACTGGGAAGGGGAGACGATGAGGAGGGGAGTGTAGAAATGAGAAGGGGAGACGATGAGGAGGGGAGTGTAGAACTGGGAAGGGGAGACGATGAGGATGGGAGTGTAGAACTGAGAAGGGGAGACGATGAGGAGGGGAGTGTGGAACTGGGAAGGGCAGACGATGAGGAGGGGAGTGTAGAACTGGGATGGGTAGACAATGAGGAGGGGAGTGTAGAACTGGGAAGGGGAGACGATGAGGAGGAGTGTAGAACTGGGAAGGGGAGACGATGAGGAGGAGAGTGTAGAACTGGGAAGGGGAGACGATGAGGAGGGGAGTGAAGAAGTGGGAAGGGGAGATGATGAGGAGGGGAGTGTAGAACTGGGAAGGGGAGATGTTGAGGAGGGGAGTGTAGAACTGGGAAGGGGAGACGATGAGGAGGGGAGTGTAGAACTGGGAAGGAGAGACGATGAGGAGGGGAGTGTAGAACTGGGAAGGGGAGACGATGAGGAGGGGAGTGTAGAACTGGGAAGGGGAGACGATGAGGAGGAGTGTAGAACTGGGAAGGGGAGATGATGAGGAGGGGAGTGTAGAACTGAGGAGGGGAGTGTAGAACTGGGAAGGGGAGACGATGAGGAGGGGACTGTTGAACTGGGAAGGGGAAACGATGGGGAGGAATGTAGAACTGGTTTGGGGAGACGATGAGGAGGAGAGTGTGGAACTGGGAAGGGGAGACGATGAAGAGGGGAGTGTAGAACTGGGATGGGGAGACGATGAGGAGGGGAATGTAGAACTGGGAAGGGGAAACGATGAGGAGGGGAGTGTAGAACTGGGAAGGGGAGACGATGAGGAGGGGAGTGTAGAAATGAGAAGGGGAGACGATGAGGAGGGGAGTGTAGAACTGGGAAGGGGAGACGATGAGGATGGGAGTGTAGAACTGCGAAGGGGAGACGATGAGGAGGGGAGTGTGGAACTGGGAAGGGCAGACGATGAGGAGGGGAGTGTAGAACAGGGATCGGTAGACAATGAGTAGGGGAGTGTAGAACTGGGAAGGGGAGACGATGAGGAGGAGTGTAGAACTGGGAAGGGGAGACGATGAGGAGGAGAGTGTAGAACTTGGAAGGGGAGACGATGAGGAGGGGAGTGAAGAAGTGGGAAGGGGAGATGATGAGGAGGGGAGTGCAGAACTCGGAAGGGGAGATGTTGAGGAGGGGAGTGTAGAACTGGGAAGGGGAGACGATGAGGAGGGGAGTGTGGAACTGGGAAGGATAGACGAATAGGAGGGCAGTGTAGAACTGGGAAGGAGTGACGATGAGGAGGGGAGTGTAGAAATGGGAAGGGGAGACGATGAGGAGGGGTGTGTAGAACTGGGAAGGGGAGACAATGAGGAGGGGAGTGTAGAACTGGGAAGGGGAGACGATGAGGAGGAGTGTAGAACTGGGAAGGGGAGACGATGAGGAGGGGAGTGTAGAACTGAGGAGGGGAGTGTAGAACTGGGAAGGGGAGACGATGAGGAGGGGACTGTGGAACTGGGAAGGAGAGACAAATAGGAGGGCAGTGCAGAACTGGGAAGGGGAGACGATGAGGATGGGAGTGTAGAACTGAGAAGGGGAGACAATGAGGAGGGGAGTGTAGAACAGGGAAGGGGAGACGATGAGGAGGAGTGTAGAACTGGGAAGGGGAGACGATGAGGAGGGGAGTGTAGAACTGGGAAGGGGAGACGATGAGGACGGGAGTGTAGAACTGGGAAGGGGAGACGATGAGGATGAGAGTGTGGAACTGGGAAGGGGAGACGATGAGGACGGGAGTGTAGAACTGGGAAGGGGAGACGATGAGGATGAGAGCGCGGAACTGGGAAGGGAGACCATCAGGAGGGGAGTGTAGAACTGGGAAGGGGAGACGATGGGGAGAGGAGTGTAGAACTCGGAAAGGGAGACGATGAAGAGGGGAGTGTAGAACTGGGAAGGGGAGACGATGGGGAGGAGGGTGTAGAACTGGGTTGGGGAGACGATGAGGAGGAGAGTGTAGAACTGGGAAGGGGAGACGATAAAGAGGGGAGTGTAGAACTGGGAAGGGGAGACGATGAGGAGGGGACTGTTGAACTGGGAAGGGGAGACGATGAGGATGGGAGTGTAGAACTGAGAAGGGGAGACGATGAGGAGGGGAGTGTGGAACTGGGAAGGGCAGACGATGAGGAGGGGAGTGTAGAACTGGGATGGGTAGACAATGAGGAGGGGAGTGTAGAACTTGGAAGGGGAGACGATGAGGAGGAGTGTAGAACTGGGAAGGGGAGACGATGAGGAGGAGAGTGTAGAACTTGGAAGGGGAGACGATGAGGAGGGGAGTGAAGAAGTGGGAAGGGGAGATGATGAGGAGGGGAGTGCAGAACTCGGAAGGGGAGATGTTGAGGAGGGGAGTGTAGAACTGGGAAGTGGAGACGATGAGGAGGGGAGTGTGGAACTGGGAAGGAGAGACGAATAGGAGGGGAGTGTAGACCTGGGAAGGGGAGACAATGAGGAGGGCAGTGTAGAACTGGGAAGGGGAGACGATGAGGAGGAGTGTAGAACTGGGAAGGGGAGATGATGAGGAGGGGAGTGTAGAACTGAGGAGGGGAGTGTCGAACTGGAAAGGGGAGACGATGAGGAGAAGTGTAGAACTGGGAAGGGGAGACGATGAGGAGGAGAGTGTAGAACTGGGAAGGGGAGACAATGAGGAGGGGAGTGTAGAACTGGGAAGGGGAGATGATGAGGAGGGGAATGCAGAACTGGGAAGGGGAAACGATGAGGAGGGGAGTGTAGAACTGGGAAGGGGAGACGATGAGGAGGGGAGTGTAGAAATGAGAAGGGGAGACGATGAGGAGGGGAGTGTAGAACTGGGAAGGGGAGACGATGAGGATGGGAGTGTAGAACTGAGAAGGGGAGACGATGAGGAGGGGAGTGTGGAACTGGGAAGGGCAGACGATGAGGAGGGGAGTGTAGAACTGGGATGGGTAGACAATGAGGAGGGGAGTGTAGAACTGGGAAGGGGAGACGATGAGGAGGAGTGTAGAACTGGGAAGGGGAGACGATGAGGAGGAGAGTGTAGAACTGGGAAGGGGAGACGATGAGGAGGGGAGTGTAGAACTGGGAAGGGGAGACGATGAGGATGAGAGCGCGGAACTGGGAAGGGGAGACCATCAGGAGGGGAGTGTAGAACTGGGAAGGGGAGACGATGAGGAGGGGAGTGTAGAACTGGGAAGGGGAGACGATGAGGAGGGGAGTGTAGAACTGGGAAGGGGAGACGATGAGGAGGAGAGTGTAGAACTGGGAAGGGGAGACGATGAGGAGGAGAGTGTAGAACTGGGAAGGGGAGACGATAAAGAGGGGAGTGTAGAACTGGGAAGGGGAGACGATGAGGAGGGGACTGTTGAACTGGGAAGGGGAAACGATGGGGAGGAATGTAGAACTGGTTTGGGGAGACGATGAGGAGGAGAGTGTGGAACTGGGAAGGGGAGACGATGAAGAGGGGAGTGTAGAACTGGGATGGGGAGACGATGAGGAGGGGAATGCAGAACTGGGAAGGGGAAACGATGAGGAGGGGAGTGTAGAACTGGGAAGGGGAGACGATGAGGAGGGGAGTGTAGAAATGAGAAGGGGAGACGATGAGGAGGGGAGTGAAGAACTGGGAAGGGGAGACGATGAGGATGGGAGTGTAGAACTGAGAAGGGGAGACGATGAGGAGGGGAGTGTGGAACTGGGAAGGGCAGACGATGAGGAGGGGAGTGTAGAACTGGGATGGGTAGACAATGAGGAGGGGAGTGTAGAACTGGGAAGGGGAGACGATGAGGAGGAGAGTGTAGAACTGGGAAGGGGAGACGATGAGGAGGGGAGTGTAGAACTGGGAAGGGGAGATGATGAGGAGGGGAGTGCAGAACTCGGAAGGGGAGATGTTGAGGAGGGGAGTGTAGAACTGGGAAGGGGAGACGATGAGGAGGGGAGTGTGGAACTGGGAAGGGGAGACGATGAGGAGGGGAGTGTAGACCTGGGAAGGGGAGACGATGAGGAGGGGAGTGTAGAACTGGGAAGGGGAGACGATGAGGAGGGGAGTGTAGAACTGGGAAGGGGAGACGATGAGGAGGAGTGTAGAACTGGGAAGGGGAGACGATGAGGAGGGGAGTGTAGAACTGGGAAGGGGAGACGATGAGGAGGGGAGTGTAGAACTGGGAAGGGGAGACATGAGGAGGGGAGTGTAGAACTGGGAAGGGGAGACGATGAGGAGAAGTGTAGAACTGGGAAGGGGAGACGATGAGGAGGGGAGTGTAGAACTGGGAAGGGGAGACGATGAGGAGGGGAGTGTAGAACTGGGAAGGGGAGACGATGAGGAGGGGAGTGTAGAACTGGGAAGGGGAGACGATGGGAGTGGAGTGTAGAACTGGGTTGGGGAGACGATGAGGAGGGGAGTGTAGAACTGGGAAGGGGAGACGATAAGGAGGGGAGTGTAGAACTGGGAAGGGGAGACGATGAGGAGGGGACTGTAGAACTGGGAAGGGGAGACGATGGGGAGGGAATGTAGAACTGGTTTGGGGAGACGATGAGGAGGAGAGTGTGGAACTGGGAAGGGGAGACGATGAAGGAGGGGAGTGTAGAACTGGGATGGGGAGACGATGAGGAGGGGAATGTAGAACTGGGAAGGGGAAACGATGAGGAGGGGAGTGTAGAACTGGGAAGGGGAGACGATGAGGAGGGGAGTGTAGAAATGAGAAGGGGAGACGATGAGGAGGGGAGTGTAGAACTGGGAAGGGGAGACGATGAGGATGGGAGTGTAGAACTGAGAAGGGGAGACGATGAGGAGGGGAGTGTGGAACTGGGAAGGGCAGACGATGAGGAGGGGAGTGTAGAACTGGGATGGGTAGACAATGAGGAGGGGAGTGTAGAACTGGGAAGGGGAGACGATGAGGAGGAGTGTAGAACTGGGAAGGGGAGACGATGAGGAGGAGAGTGTAGAACTTGGAAGGGGAGACGATGAGGAGGGGAGTGAAGAAGTGGGAAGGGGAGATGATGAGGAGGGGAGTGCAGAACTCGGAAGGGGAGATGTTGAGGAGGGGAGTGTAGAACTGGGAAGGGGAGACGATGAGGAGGGGAGTGTGGAACTGGGAAGGAGAGACAAATAGGAGGGGAGTGTAGACCTGGGAAGGGGAGACAATGAGGAGGGGAGTGTAGAACCGGGAAGGGGAGACGATGAGGAGGAGTGTAGAACTGGGAAGGGGAGATGATGAGGAGGGGAGTGTAGAACTGGGATGGAGAGACAAATAGGAGGGTAGTGTAGAACTGGGAAGGGGAGACGATGAGGATAGAAGTGTAGAACTGAGAAGGGGAGACAATGAGGAGGGGAGTGTCGAACTGGAAAGGGGAGACGATGAGGAGAAGTGTAGAACTGGGAAGGGGAGACGATGAGGAGGAGAGTGTAGAACTGGGAAGGGGAGACAATGAGGAGGGGAGTGTAGAACTGGGAAGGGGAGATGATGAGGAGGGGAGTGTAGAACTGGGAAGGGGAGATGTTGAGGTGGGGAGTGTAGAACTGGGAAGGAGAGACGATGAGGAGTGGAGTGTAGAACTGGGAGGGGGAGACGATGAGGAGGGGAGTGTAGAACTGGGAAGGGGAGACGATCAGGAGGGGAGAGTAGAACTTGGAAGGGGAGACGATGGGGAGGGGAGTGTAGAACTGGGAAGGGGAGACGATGAGGATGGGAGTATAGAACTGGGAAGGGGAGACGATGAGGAGGTGAGTGTAGAACTGGGAAGTGGAGACGATGAGGAGGGGAGTGTAGAACTGGGAAGGGGAGACGATGAGGAGGGGAGTGTAGAACTGGGAAGGAGAGATGATGAGGAGGAGAGTGTAGAACTGGGAAGGGGAGACGATGAGGAGGGGTGTGTAGAACTGGGAAGGGGATACGATGAGGAGGAGTGTAGAACTGGGAAGGGGAGACGATGGGGAGGAGGCTGTAGAACTCGGAAGGGGAGACGATGAGGAGGGGAGTGTGGAACTGGGAAGGGGAGACGATGAGGAGGGGAGTGTGGAACTGGGAAGGGGAGACGATGAGGTGTGTGTGTAGAACTGGGAAGGGGAGACAATGAGGAGGGTGTGTAGAACTGGGAAGGAGAGACGATGGGGAGGGGAGTGTGGAACTGGGAAGGGGAGACAATGGGGAGGAGCGGGTAGAACTGGGAAGGGGCGACGATGGGGAGGAGAGGGTAGAACTGGAAAGGGGAGACGAAGGGGAGGGGAAGGTAGATCTGGGAAGGGGAGGCAATGAGGATGAGTGTAGAACTGGGAAGGGGAGACAATGAGGAGTGTGTGTAGAACTGGGAAGGGAAGACAATGAGGAGGGTGTGTAGAACTGGGAAGGAGAGACGATGGGGAGGGGAGTGTAGAACTGGGAAGAGGTGACGATGGGGAGGAGAGGGTAGAACTGGGAAGGGGAGACAATGTGGAGGAGTGGGTAGAACTTGAAAGGAGAGATGAGGCGGAGGGGTGAGTAAGACAGGGAGGGTTTTGATGGGGAGCGGAGTGTGGACAAGGAGGGAATGACAAGGAGGAGGGAAAGTGGAGAGTAGGACGGGGAGGGGAGGAATGGACTGGGAGGTGCTGATGCGGGTTGGAGAGGGTCAGACAGGGAGGGGCAGAAGAGTGGGAAGCGATCGGGAGAGTAGAAAAGGGAGGGGGTATTAGTGAAGGATAGTGAGGGTTTTGAGGGTAGGTGAGGATATGAGGGATTTGAGGGAAGTTTAGAATAATGCGGGATTTGAATGACTGTGGCAGTAGTGAAGGATTTGAAGGAAGGTGAGTACTGTGAAGCTGAGGGTACTCAGGGATTTGAGGGACATGGATGATCAGAGAATTGAAGGAGAATACTGAGGAATTTTAGGGGAGGTGAGGATGGTAAGGGATTTGAGTGATGGTGGGAATATTGAGGGATTTGAATGCAGGTAAGGATAGTGAGGGATTTGAGGCGCAGTGGGGTTAGTGAGGGGTTTGAGGAAAGGTGAGGATTGTGTGTGAGTTGAGAAACACTGAATGATATTGAGGGATTTGACGAAGGTGAGGATAGGGAGGGAGTTGTGAGACGGTGTGGATAGTGATGGATTTGAGGGAATGTGATGGATTGTGCGGGTTTGAGGGAAGGTAAGGGTAATGAGGGATTTGAGTGACAGTGGGGATGGTGGTGAATTTGAAGGAAGTTAAAGATGGTGAGGCATATGAGGGAACTTGAGGATAGTGTGATTTATGGAAGGTGAGGATAGTGAAGAATTTGAGAGACGGTGAAGGATATTGATGGATTTGAGGGACGGTGAGAATAGTGAGGGATTTGAGGAAAGGTGTGAGTATTGCGGGATTTGTGGGATGGTGCAGATAGTGAGGGATTTGAGGGACAGTGAAGGATGGTGAAGGATTTGAGACAAGATGAGGATAGTGAGGGATTTGAGTGAGAGTGGGGATAGTGACGGACTTGAGGGAAGATAACGATAGTGATGGATTTGAGGGAAGGTGAGGAAAGTGAGGTATTTGAGGTACGGTGGGAATAGTGAGTGATTTGAGGGAAGGTGCAGATTGTGAGGGATTTAATGGACGCTGGAGGATAGTGATGGATTCGAGGTATGGTAAGGATGGTGAGGCATTTGAGGGAAGGTGAGGATAGTGAAGGATTTGAGAGGCAGTGAGGATAATTATGGAAAGAGCAAAGGAGAAGATAGTGAAGGATTTGAGGGACGATGAGTATAGTAAGGGATTTCAGATAACATGGGTTTTGAGGGAAACTGAGGATTGTGTTGGAGTTGAAGGACGAGAGGAGAATGAGGCAATTGGGGGAAGGTGAGGATAATGAGAGATTTGAGGGAAGGTGAGGATTTAGAGGGAGTTGACGGAAAGTGAAGAATGTGAGGGAATGAGGGAATGGCAGTGATTGATTTGAGGGACAGTGAGGATAATGACAGGTTTAAGGGAAGGTGGGGATAGTGAGGAATTTGAGGGAAGATGAAGGTGGTGAGGGATTTTTAGGAATATGCAGATAGTGAAGAATTTGAGGAACTCTGAAGGATAGTGATGGATTTGAGGGAAGCCGAGGATAGTGAGGAATTTGAAAATGCTGAAGGATTGTAAAGGATTTGAGGGATGGTTGGGATAGTGAGGAATTTCAAGGAAATTATGGATAGTGAGGGGTTTGAGGAAAGGTGTGGGCACGTGGCCAAATGGTTAAGGCATTGGACGAGCTACCTGAAGGTTGTGAGTTCGAGCCCCAGCCGAGGGAACGTGTTGTGTCCTTGAGCAAGGCACTTAATCACACATTGTTCTGTGACGACACCGGTGCCAAGCTGTATGGGTCCTAATGCCCTTCCCTTGGACAACATCAATGTTGTGGAGAGGGGAGACTTGCAGCATGGGCAACTGCCGATCTTCCATACAACCTTGCCCAGGCCTGCGCCCTGGAGAGTGAAGACTTTCCAGGCGCAGATCCATGGTCTCGCAAGACTAATGGATGCCTTTACTTATGAGGATAGGTGAGGGTAGTGGGTGTTTTGATGAAAGGTGAGGATAGAGAGCAATTTGGGGGAAGGTGAAGATATTGAGAGATTTGAGGGACGGTGAGGACATTGGGGGATTTGAGGGAAGGTTGGAGAGTGAGGTTTTTGATAGATGGTGAGGATAGTGAGGGATTTGAGTGAGAGTGTAGAATACTGAGGGATTTGAGGGAAGGTGAGGATCGTGAGGGGTTCAGGGATGATGAAGCATAGTAAGGGATTTGAGAGAATGTGAAGGATAGTGAAGGATTTGAGGGAAGGTGAAGGGTAGTGAGGGATTTATGGGACAAAAAGGATAGGAAGGAGTTTGATGGACAATGAGGATCATGAGGGATTTGAGGGATGGTGTAGGATTCTGAGAAATTTGAGGGTGGGTCAGGATAGTGGGAGATTTGTGGGACAGTGACAGGTAGTGAGGGAATTGAGGGAAGCTGAGGATAGTGAAGGATTTGAGGGTAGGTGTGGATAATGAGGGAATTGAGGCAAGGTTGGGATGGTAAGGGATTTGAGGGAATCTGAGTATAGTGAGGGATTTGAGGGACGGTGATGGATACTGAAGGGTTGGAGGAATGGTGGGGATAGTGAGGGATCTGAGGGAAGGTGAATATTGTGAGGTTGTTAAGAGAAGGTGGGGATGGTGGGAGATTCGAGGGAAAGTGAGAATAGTGAAGGATTTGAATGATAGCGAGGGATTTGAAGAACAGTGAGGGTAGTGAAGGTTTGAGGGACAAAAGGATAGTGAGGGAAGGTGAGGATAGTGATGGATTTGATGGGCAGTGGTGATACTGAGGGATTTGAGGGTAATGTGGGATATGAGGAACAGTGAAGTATAGTGAGGGATTGGGGAAATGTGAAGGATGTTGAGTGATGGGAGGAACAGTAAGGATAGTGAGGGATTTGAGGGATGGTAAAGCATAGTGAGGGATTTGAAGGTAGGTGGGGATAGTGAGGGATTTGAATAACGGTGGGGACAGTGATGGATTTGAGTGAAGTTGGGGATAGTGAGGTGTTTGAGGGAAGTTGGGGATTGCGAGGGATTTGAGGGACAGTAGGGATAGTGAGGGATTTGAGAAAAGATGAGGATAGTGGGGGGGGTTTGAGGGAAGGTACAGATAGTGAGGGATGGTGTCAAGAAGTAATAGCAAGAAAACAACCTCTCTCTCAATGTCACAAAAACAAAGGAGCTGGTTGTGGACTACAGGAGGAATGGAGACAGGCTAACCCTTATTGTCATCAATGGATCTGGGGTTGACAGGGTAAACAGCTTTAAGTTCCTCAGCATCCACATCACCGAGGACCTTGTGTGGTCTGTGCACACCAGCTGTGTGGTAAAAAGGCACAACAGCGCCTCTTTCACCTCAGATGGTTGAGGAAGTTTGCTATGGGCCCCCAAATCCTAAAAACTTTCTACAAGGGCACAACTGAGAGCATCCTGACTGGCTGCATCACTGCCTGGTATGGGAACTGTACCTCCCTTAGTCTCAGGACTCTGCAGAGAGTGGTGTGGACAGCCCAGCGCATCTGTAGTTGTGAACTTCCCATGACTCAGGACATTTACAAGGACGGGCGTGTAAAAAGACGCGAAGGATCACTGGGGACCCAACTCACCCCAATCATAAACTGTTTCAGCTGTTTCAAACAGAGACGTAACATGAAGATTTTTACTCCTCATGTATATGAAAGATGTAAGTAATAAAGTCAATTCAAATTCAAATTTGAGGGACGGTAGAGATAGTGAGGGATTTTAGAGAAGGTGCAGATAGTGATGGATTTGAGGGAAGGTAGAGGTAGTGAGGGATTTGATGGAAGGTGATGATAGAGATGGATTTGAGGGAAGGTGTGAAAGTTGAGGAATTTGAGGGGTGGTATAGATAGTGAGGGATTTGAGGGAAGGTGAGGATAGTGAGGGATTTGAAGAAAGGTGAGGATTGTGAGGGAAGTTGGGAATTGTGAGGGACTTGAGGGACACTGGGGATAGTGATGGAATTGAGGGAAGGTGAGGATAGTGAGGGATTTGAGGGAAGGTGGTATAATGTGGCAGTTTCGAGGATTTGATCCTGAGTTCGGTGCTGAGCAGCTCCCAGGCTCCCCCCCTGGTGACGGTGCTGGCAGTTGCAGACCTTCCTCAGACACTTCATATCCTCAACATCCATCCGAGGCTACGCCACCTAGTGTCTTGGACTCACCCATTGTTGGAAACATCCTCTCCACATCCAATCTGCACGGCTTGCTAGAAGCAATACATCAGTAAAACATATACATTAGAGTAACCATATAACCATTTAGGGGTCGCCAACCCATCGATCGTGATCGACCAGTCAATCTTTGAGACTTTCCCAGTAGATCCCGAAGAAAAATCAAAAATAAATACACAAGTACTGTTGTAATGTGAGCATTATAAACGTGAGTAATACTAGTTAGGATAATGGTAATATAGCAATATTTTCACTAAAAAGCTGTTTGTAAAGAGAGATTGTTTCTGGGTTGCGGGGGTTTAGTTCCGTTCTTTCTGCCCAGTGCGCATGTGTGTAGCTCCCCCGCTATGCACCGTGTTTTCAGTGTAGCCTGCGCTGCATCAAAGTGACCAATCAGATTAGGTAACAGTACGGACTGTCGCAAACGTGAATGTACGGCAGTGTCCCCAACTTCCGGGCCGCAAAGCATGCAGGGGTGCAGCGGTAGTCGGGATGCACACAGAACATCTTTAAAAAAAAAGCCGAAATAAACAAGCTAATTAATTAGGTGAATGTCAGCTCAGATCAGAGGCAACACAATCGGCAATCGCTCGTGATATCCTGATAGCATGGCGGAGGCTCCACGAAGGAAGGCGAAAAAAACAAATTCCATCCAGAATGGGAAGCGGAATTTCTATTTACCTTGGTGAAAGACAAGTATGTTGTGCCACCAAACACAAGCACTGACTAAAAGAGGGAATCTGGAGCGGCACCACAACACCAACCACCAGGAATTTAAAGACACCTACCCCCCAAAGAGCACAATTCGTGCCTGGAAAGTTGAGCCGAAATCGGGGTTGAAGGCCCAGCAATCGTTTTCCACAAAACATGCTGCTCAAAATAACTCTGCTATTGAAGCATCATTTCGTGTAAGTCACCTTTTGGCTAAACACAAGAAGCCTTTTACAGATGGCGATTTATTCAAGGAAGCAATGGCCATTACCGCAGAGACTGTTTTTAATGACTTTAAAAACAAAAACGACATCACAACCGCAACACATAATATACCGCTTGGCCCTGCAACAGTGACAAGGAGGGTAGAGTCACTGTCAGAGTTTGTGGATCGACTTGTCACTCTGTGAATATTTTTTCACTACAGTTCGACGAATCCCTGGATGTAATGCAAACAGCTCAGCTTGTTGTATTTGTCAGAATGGCTTTACAGGATTTTACAACAAAGGAGGACTTCCTCACTCTTTTGCAATTAAAGGAAAGAACGAGAGGTGAGGATATTTACAATAAGTTAAAAAAATGTCCGTGAAAATGACATCCCTATTCATAAACTGGTGGCAATTACTACTGATGGGGCCGAGCAGCGCACAGTGTGCGCATTAGTTTTATAGCACTGAAAGTCAGTGCCTACTTCGGGTCAACTTATCTATGTGAAATTGCATTTTCACAGATGAAAATTATTAAATCTAAGTACAGGAGCTGACTTACTGACAGACACCTCACTAGGGTTGCCAACTTTCTCACTCTCAAATAAGGGACAAAAGTAGCAGTCAAATCCCGAGGCATTTGGGTTTACCCCAAAAAAGACTACAATGACCATGAAGCCTTGCGCTGGCACCTGTGTGCGCATGCGTGATGTGCCGATTTTTTTTACCCCACGAATCGGTTTTGGCTTAATCTTCATTATTTCTACTTTATATAGGCTGTGTATTTATCATATCATTCCTGCTTTAACTATATGTTAGTGTTATTTTAGGTTTTGTGTGTTATTTGGTATGATTTGGTAGGTTAATTTTTTGGGTCTGGGAACGCTCAAAATTTTTTCCATTTGAATTAATGGTAATTGCTTCTTCGGCGAAAAGCATTTCGGCACGAAAGGTTTCATAAGAACGTTCTACCTTAGCGGGGGAAATACGGGACAGTTGGCAACCTTACACCTCACAGACTGTCTCAGACTGGCTGTCTGTAGTTATGAGCAAAATTTCAGGGAACTAGCAGAAAGTATTCAGCCCCAGTCATCACACTGAGTGCAACAGTCAATTTTTATTCATTTATTTTTCGTGTTGAAATAAAATTAAATAATGAAACTTAGAATTAAAGGTGTGAAGTATCGTAATATTCTTAAAGAAAGACAGCTATGCTAGTTTGATATGCTAGTTACAGTGTTTTCTTGTTTGAATTAATTTGAAAGTTTGACAAAAGTATTTTGTGTAATTCAAATACAATTCACCCAAATAAAAGGCCTCAAATTGGAAGTACAATCTGAGCTGTTTTTTCTCTAAACAATTTAGTAGGTAGATCTTGCCTTTCACTGAGGTTGAGGTAGGGGATCTTGGGCTTAAAAAGGTTGGTGACCACTACTATATAACAATTACAGCATCGAAACAGGCCATCTCGGTCCTTCTAGTCCGTGCCGAACTCTTACTCTCACCCAGTCCCACCGACCTGCACTCAGCCCATAACCCTCCATTCCTTTCCTGTCCATATGTCTATCCAATTTAACTTTAAACGACAACATTGAACCTGCCTCAACCACTTCTGTTGGAAGCTAGTTCCACACAGCTACAACTCTCTGAGTAAAGTTCCCCCTCGTGTTACCCCTAAACTGTTGCCCTTTAACTCTCAACTCATGTTCTCTTGCTTGAATCTCCCCCACTCTCAATGGAAAAAGCCTATCCACATCAATTCTATCTATCCCCCTCATAATTTTAAATATCTCTATCAAGTCCCCCCTCAACCTTCTACGCTCCAAAGAATAAAGACCTAACTTGTTCAACCTTTCTCTGTAACTTAGGTGATGAGACCCAGGTAACATTGTAGTAAATCTTCTCTGTACTCTCTTTATTTTGTTGACATCTTTCCTATAATTCAGTGACCGAAACTGTACACAATACTCCAAATTTGGCCTCACCAATGCCTTGTACAATTTCAACATTACATCCCAACTCCTATACTCAATGCTCTGATTTATAAAGGCCAGCATACCAAAAGCTTTCTTCACCACCCTATCCACATGAGATTCCACCTTCAGGGAACTATGCACCATTATTCCTAGATCCCTCTGTTCTACTGCATTCTTCAATGCCCTACCATTTACCATGTATGTCCTATTTTGATCAGTCCTACCAAAATGTAGCACCTCACATTTATCAGCATTAAACTCCATCTGGAATCTTTCAGCCCACTCTTCTAACTGGCCTAAATCTCTCTGTAAGCTTTGAAAACCTACTTCATTATCCACAACTCCATCTATCTTAGTATCATCTGCATACTTACTCATCCAATTTACCAGCCCATGATCCAGATCATTAATGTATATGACAAACAACATTGGACCCAGTACAGATCCCTGAGACACACCACTAGTCACTGGCCTGCAATCTGACAAACAGTTATCCACCACTACTGTCTGGCATCTCCCATCCAGCCACTGTTGAATCCATTTTACTACTTCAATATTAATACCTAACAATTGAACCTTCCTAACTAACCTTCCTTGAGGAACTTTATCAAAGGCCTTACTAAAGTCCATATAGACAACATCCACCGCTTTACCCTCGTCAACTTTCCTAGTAACCCCTTCAAAAAATTCAATAAGATTTGTCAAACATGATCTTCCACGCACAAATCCATGTTTGCTGTTCCTACTCAGACCCTGTCTATCCAGATAATTATATATACCATCTCTAAGAATACTTTCCATCAATTTACCCACCACTGACGTCAAACTCACAGGCCAATAATTGCTAGGTTTACTCTTAGAACCCTTTTTAAACAATGGAACAACATGAGCAATACGCCAATCCTCCGGCACCATCCCCGTTTCTAATGACATTTGAAATATTTCTGTCAGAGCCCCTGCTATTTGCTATTTCCATACTAATTTCCCTCAAGATCCTAGGGAATATCCTGTCAGGACCCAGAGACTTATCCACTTTCATATTCCTTAAAAGCGCCAGTATTTCCTCTTCTTTAATCATCATAGTTTCCATAACTTCCCTACCTGTTTCCCTTATCTTACACAATTCAATATCCTTCTCCTTAGTGAATACCGAAGAAAAGAAATGGTTCAAAATCTCCCCCATCTCTTTTGGCTCCTCAAATAGCTGTCCACTCTGATTCTCTAAGGGACCAATGTTATCCCTCACTATCCTTTTGCTATTAATATAACTGTAGAAACCCTTTGGATTTATTTTCACCCTACTTGCCAAAGCAACCTCGTATCTTCTTTTAGCTTTTCTAACTTCTTTCTTAAGATTCTTTTTACATTCTTTATATTCCTCGAGCACCTCATTTACTCCATGCTGTCTATATTTATTGTAGATATCTCTCTCTTTCTGAACCAAGTTTCCAATATCCCTTGCGAACCATCGCTCTCTCAAACTTTTAACCTTTCCTTTCAACCTAACAGGAACATAAAGATTCTGTACCCTCAAAATTTCAGCTTTAAATGACTTCCATTTCTCTATTACATCCTTCCCATAAAACAAATTGTCCCAATCCACTCCTTCTAAATCCTTTCGCATCTCTTCAAAGTTAACCTTTCTGCAGTCAAAAATCTCAACTCTGGGTCCAGACCTATCCTTCTCCATAATTATATTGAAACTAATAGCATTGTGATCACTGGACCCAAAGTGCTCCCCAACACAAATCTCCGTCACCTGACCTATCTCATTCCCTAACAGGAGATCCAACACTGTCCCTTCTCTAGTTGGTACCTCTATGTATTGCTGCAAAAAACTATCCTGCACACATTTTACAAACTCCAAACCATCCAGCCCTTTTACAGTATGGGCTTCCCAGTCTATGTGTGGAAAATTAAAATCTCCCACAATCACAACCTTGTGCTTACTACAAATATCTGCTATCTCCTTACAAATTTGCTCCTCCAATTCTCGCTCCCCATTTGGTGGTCTATAATACACCCTCATAAGTGTTACTACACCTTTCCCATTCCTCAATTCCACCCAAATAGCCTCTCTAGACGAGCCCTCTAATCTATCCTGCTACAGCACTGCTTTAATAATTTCTCTAACAAGCAATGCAACACCTCCCCCTCTTGTCCCTCCAATTCTATCACACCTGAAACAATTAAATCCAGGAATATTTAGTTGCCAATCACACCCCTCCTGTAGCCATGTTTCACTAATAGCTACCACATCATACTTCCAGGTATCAATCCATGCTTTAAGCTCATCCACCTTTCTTATAATGCTCCTAGCATTAAAACAAATGCATTTAAGAAATTTTCCACCTCTTACTGTCTGTTTATCACTAATGGTGCAAACAACTTTATTATTTCTTTTTCTTCCTTCTCCCCTACCTCTGTTCCTACACTCTGTTTCCTCACCCCCCTTGTATCTATTTTAAATCCACCAGAGCCTCTCTAGCAAACCTACCTGCAAGAATATTTGTCCCCCTCCAGTTCAGATGTAGACCATCCCACCGGAACAGGTCCCACCTTCCCTGGAAAACTGTCCAATTATCTATAAATCTGAAGCCCTCCCTCCTGCACCTTGTCTTCAGCCACAATAGATCTCAAATTAAATTAAATTATAAGTGCAAAATGAGAGAAAAAAACAAAAAATATATAAATGTTGTGTTCATGGGTTCATGTCCATTCAGAAATCTGATGATAGAAGTGAAGAGGATGTTCCCAAAATGTTGAGTGTGTTTCTTCAAACTGCTGAATCTCCTCCTTGATGTAGAAGATCAATGAGAAGAGGACAGGTCCTGTGTGACTGAGTTTGCTAATGCTGGGTGCCACTTTTCTGAGGCATCAGATTTTGAAGTTGGCCTCAGTGCTGGGGAGCCAGTGCCCATGATGGAGCTGGCTGAGTTTACAACTTTCTGCAGCTTTTTCTGATCCTGTGCAGTGGCCCCTGTGTGCAGCCAGTTAGAATGCTCTCCACAGTACATCTGTAGAAAATTGCAAGAGTCTTTGGTGACAGACAAAGTCTCCTCAAAATTCTAAAGAAATATAGCTGCTGTTGTGCATTCTTTGTAATTGCATCGATATTTTGGGCTGCGGAGAGATCTTCAGAGATGTTGACACCCAAAGTTGAAACTGCTCACTCTTTCCACTGCTGATCCCCCAGTGGATACTGATATATGTTCCCTCATCTTCCCCTTCCTGAGCCCAAACTCAGTTCCTTGGTGTTACTCGCAAACAACAGGAATTCTGCAGATGCTGGAAATTCAAGCAACATACATCAAGGTTGCTGGTGAACGCAGCAGGCCAAGCAGCATCTATAGGAAGAGGCGCAGTCGACGTTTCAGGCCGAGACCCTTCGTCCTGAAGGAGGGTCTCGGCCTGAAACGTCGACTGCGCCTCTTCCTATAGATGCTGCTTGGCCTGCTGCATTCACCAGCAACTTTGATGTATGTTCCTTGGTGTTACTGTTGTTCAGTGCAAGGTTGTTGGTGTAACACCACTCAACCAACTGATCTGTCTCGGCCCCGTATGATAATATTGGTGATCAATGTCTGGGTGATCCTTGACATCTGACTGAACTGTCTCGACCCTGTATGATAATACTGGTGATCAATGTCTGGGTGATGGTTGACGTCTGACTGGACTGTCTCAGCCCAGTGTAATAATGCTGGTGATCAATGTCTGGGTGATTGGGATACACAAGTTATCACTATATGCAGATGATCTGTTACTGTATATCTCTAACCCTGAGAAATCCATTCCTGTAGTAATATCCCTGCTTGCTCAGTTTAGTAACTTTTCTGGCTACAAACTGAATCTTAATAAGAGTGAACTTTTTCCATTAAATATGCAGGTTCCAATTTATAGACGTTCACCATTTAGATTAGTTACTGACTATTTTACTTATCTGGGTGTTAAAATTACTAAGAAGCATAAGGATTTATTTAAGGTCAATTTTCTGCCTTTAATTAATCAGGTTAAACAATTGCTTACTAAGTGGTCCCCATTGTCTTTTTCACTGATTGGTCGAATCAATGCTATTAAGATGATTATTCTACCTAAATTTCTATATCTATTTCAAGCAATACCAATTTTTATTTCTAAATCCTTTTTTGATGCTGTTGACTCTAAAATTTCTTCATATATATGGCAGAATAAAAATTCTAGGCTAAGTAAAAAATACTTACTGAAGTCTATAAAGGATGGTGGTTTGGCACTGCCGAATTTAAGGTTTTATTACTGGGCAATTAATATCTGATATTTAATATTTTAAACAAAGGATTTGGATACAATGGGTAAACCTTGAATGTAAATCTGTACAAGGGTTTTCATTGGTTTCTATTTTAGGAACTTTGCTTCCCTTTGTTCTTTCCAAATTGAATAAACAAATGGTCAATTCAATAATTAACTATACATTATGAATATGGTTTCAATTTTGTAAATTTTTTGGTTTGAACAAATTTATTTTATCAAGCCCTATTATATCTAATTTTTTTCCCAACCCTCTGTTATGGATCAAGCCTCTTTGGTCTGGAAAATGAAGGGTAGAATAATATATTTTTGTGACTTATTCTTGGATAACTGTTCATGTCTTTTGAGCAGTTGTCTAATGAATATAATTTGCCCAGATCCCATTTTTTTAGATAATTACAAATTAGAAACTTTTTAAATACTATTCTACTTACTTCTCCGACTTCATGTCCAACTGATATCATGGAAAAATTTTAGGTTTAACCCCATATCAGAAGGGTTTAACAGCAACTATTTATGATATGATTATGAAAATACAGCCAAGTATATCTAATAAAATTAAGAATGAATGGGAAAAGGAACATCAACTTCTCTTACCTATAGAGAAGTGGGAGAAAATTTTCCAATCAGTTAACTTTTGCTCTATATGTACTAAACATGCCTCGATACAATTTGAGGTGGTACATAGTGCCCACATGTTTAAATATAAACTAGCTCGTTTTTACTCTCATATAAGTCCTGTCTGTGACAGATGTCATTCTGAGGTGGCTTCTTTGACTCATATGTTTTGGTCTTGTCCTCTTTTGGAAAAATATTGGAAAGACATTTTTGATACTATTTCAACAGTTTTGCATATTGATTTAAAACCTCATCCTATTACTGCAATTTTTGGTTTACCAATGACGGAACAGAGTTATTTATTCTCTTCAGCTCATCGGATGATTGCATTTGCTACATTAATGGCTAGAAGATCCATTTATTGAATTGGAAAGAGATTAATCCTCCTACTGCATTTCAATAGTTTTCCCAAGATATATCTTGTTTAAATTTAGGAAAAATCAGAAGTGTCACTTTTGGTCCTTCGGTCAAATTTGAAGAGACTTGAAGGCCATTTATTCAACACTTTCATATAATGTAACTTGACCTTTTCTGAATCCTTTTTATTAACCTTAAATATATGGATAGAGGAGCGAAGTTAATAACACTAATGATTGTATCCAATGTAATATAATAGCCCAGCTTTGTTTAGTTTAGTTTTGTTTAGTTCAGTTCAGTTTTTTTTCTAATTTGGGTTTTTTTTCTTGACATTTTTTCATTTTTCTTTTTATCATGTTTAATTACATTAAGAGTTTGGGAGGCTTGGTATACTTGTGTTATCTGTAGTTTATATTTGCATATGTTAATTATCAATAATGTAATCCCAATCTCTTTGTACTAATATTGTTGTTATAGATGGGCACAGTAGAAAGCATTCTTCTAGGTTGCATCACAACCTGGTATGGAAGTTGTCCTGTCCAAGACCGAAAGAAGCTGCAGAAGATCGTGAGCACGGCGCAGCACATCACACAAACCAATCTTCCGTCCATGGACTCACTTTACACCGCACGCTGTCGGAGCAGTGCTGCCAGGATAATTAAGGACACGACCCACCCAGCCAACACACTTCTCGTCCCTCTTCCCTCCGGGAGAAGGCTCAGGAGCTTGAAGACTTGTACGGCCAGATTTGGAAACAGCTTCTTTCCAACTGTGATAAGACTGCTGAATGGATCCTGACTCGGATCTGGGCCGTACCCTCCAAATATCCGGACCTGCCTCTCGATTTTTTGCACTACCTTACTTTCCCTTTTCTATTTTCTATTTTCTACCTGGCACTAGTCCTCCCCGGGGCCAGCTCTTTTCCCTCTCTTGTCCTAAAACGGTGGCCATGGAGGAATACATCAAGGAAACATTGGCCGTGGGGATTATCTGTCTGTCAACCTCGCCGGCAGGAGCGGGCTTCTAGTGAGCAAGAAAGATGGCCAGCTCCGTCCCTGCATCGATTATCGGCCCCTGAACAACTTCACTGTGAAGAACCGCTACTGTCTTCTCTTGTTGGCATCTTCATTTGAACATCTCCAGGGAGCAACAATATTTTCCAAAATTGATCTGCGCAATGCTTACAATCTGGTTCGCGTAAGAGAAGGGATGGTGGAAAACAGCTTTCAGCTCCTCTAACGGCCTCTATGAGTACCTGGTGATGCCTTTTGGTCTGACCAACTGTATTCCAGGCCTTGGTTTACCATGTGCTCAGGAACATGTTGAACCTGTTTGTGTTGTATGTTTAGATGACATCCTTATCTATTCCCACTCTCCTCAGGAACATGTCCAGCATGTCCGGAGTGTTCTCAGGTAGCTCCTGAAAATAACCTGTACACCAAACCCAAAAAATGTGAGTTCCATAAAGACCAGGTATCGTTTTCGGCCTATATACTTACCCCATCCAGTGTTCAAATGGACACTAGGCAGTTACAGAGTGGCCCAAACCATCTACAGCCAAACAGGTATGGCGCTTAATGGGGTTTGTGAACTTTTATCACTGCTTCATCTGGAATTCTGGCTCTATGGCACTCCTATAAATGCACTCACCAGCAAGACCTCAGCAGGATTCCATTGGACAGACAATACCGACCAAGCATTTCCCGAGTTGAAGTTTGAATGCTTTCTTGTAAGATTCCACAAAGTCAGCGATCTCTCACTGTATCACTGAGCCCACTGCTGACTGGCAATGCTCAGACAATCTCTTCAATTCATCCACGCACACTCAAGTGGACTCCCCTTTTTTTTATTCCATTTATGGAGGAAACCTAAGGCATTCTGCAACCAACAATGTATTTGGTTCTAAACAATCTTGCATTACTTTCACCATTTCAGCAAAGTTAATTTCTGCTGGCTTGGTTGGAACAGTTAAACATAGAAAACCTACAGCAGGGGTTCCAGTGATGTCATCATCCAAAATGGCAGCTTAAATCAATAGCTCCTCCGGAAAAATGCATATTTTGCCCCGTTAATCCATCAAATATAAGATCTTTCGAAAATATCTGAATTGATTAGGGGGGCAAGAATGGAGATAAAAAAGCACCACTGCGGAGCCTATGGAAGAGAGAGGTGCACCGCGCAGCTCTCCTACATGTGCGCGTGGGGCGAGGCTGACGCAGGGCCTCGTGCAGGCGAAGCGGCAAATATGATAAGGATTCTGGAAGAGATAAGGGATGTCCAGAAAGATATAAAACAGCAACTCAATGATACAAAGTCAGAGCTTACCAATGTCAATCAGAAAATAGTGGTGGCAGACACACGAATTGAGGTGGGAGATTGCATGCAAAACGTGGAACGGATACTAAGTAAGGTGATAAAAATATTAAATCAACAGGAAAGTAAATTGCTTGACCAGGAGGGAAGATCGCAACGGAAAAATATCAGGATTTATAATGTTCCCGAAGGAGCAGGGTTTGTCGATGATGGAGTTCGCAGGAAAGTTACTGCGGGAAGCGCTGGAGATTCCCCAGACTATGGAGATTGAAATTGAGAGGGCGCATTGTGCGTTCATCATAGTCGTAGTCATAGTCGTAGTCATACTTTATTGATCCCAGGGGAAATTGGTTTTCGTTACAGTTGCACCATAAATAATTAAATAGTAATAAAACCAAAAATAGTTAAATAGTAATATGTAAATTATGCCAGGAAATAAGTCCAGGACCAGCCTATTGGCTCAGGGTGTCTGACCCTCCAAGGGAGGAGTTGTAAAGTTTGATGGCCACAGGCAGGAATGACTTCCTATGACGCTCTGTGTTGCATCTCGGTGGAATGAGTCTCTGGCTGAATGTACTCCTGTGCCCACCGAATACGTTATGTAGTGGATGGGAGACATTTACCAAGATGACATGCAACTTAGACAGCATCCTCTTTTCAGACACCACCGTCAGAGAGTCCAGTTTCATCCCCACAACATCACTGGCCTTACGAATGAGTTTGTTGATTCTGTTGGTGTCTGCTACCCTCAGCCTGCTGCCCCAGCACACAACAGCAAACATGATAGCACTGGCCACCACAGACTCGTAGAACATCCTCAGCATCATCCGGCAGATGTTAAAGAACCTCTGTCTCCTCAGTCCGGAGGCCTTCTGGAGACAGAGAAAGTAAGCCGCGCTCAATAGTACTTAAATTCCTTCGATTCAAGAGCAAGGCGGAAATTCTACGAAAGGCCTGGGGTAAGAAGAGGGTGTTTTGGAACCAGAAGTTAATATACTTCAATCATGGTTACCCCACAGTGGTCCTACAGAAATGGAAGGAATATTCCGAAATGAAACGAATATTAAAGCAATAAAAGATTAAATTCCAAACCCCGTACCCTGCTAAACTGAGGGTGTTTTACGAAGAAAGGATACGGTTATATCAGACGGTGGAAGAGGCAACTACAGACATGAAGAACAGAGGACTGTCCATGTGGTCAAACCAAGGGAAAGTCTGGCTGAGCAGTTATCCCGATCCGCTTGGGAAATAGTAAGGGAACCGAGAAAGCAGGGGACGGGAGCAGGACGAGAGAAGGATATTAGGAAGAGACTGTGAGTTCTCTGAGGACAGCCCTCACCTCCTCCAGAAGAGCCATAAGGTTTGGCTAACTTTAAAAGTGTTGATAAACTAAATGAAAGCAAAAATAGACGGTGTTATACCTATCTCGAGAAATACGTATCATAATGTGGATTTTATATTACTCAATTTTTTTTATTCATTCATTCACTCCTTTTTCCCCACCTAAATGAGAATATATATATATATATATATATATATATATATATGGGAAGGAATACACAGGGAAATCATTTCTGTATAATGGACATAGATTTTTTTTCCTTACTCTTATAGGTACTGCAGCGGGGACCCTCAACTCACAGGTAGGAGGGGCTATCCCCCCACAGCTAGACGTTTCTTCTAGCTCAACCCGGGGTCATCTAGAGACCCCAGCCTTGGAATCACACCTTTGTTACCTTTTTTTTATTATTGGCGTTTCTTAGCTCTTATTTGTTCAGGGAGTGGATCGATAAAGTTATATTCTGCAAATTTCAAAGTTATACTAACAGATAAATACACATGGCTAAGGACAAAGTAAAATTCATTTCTTTTAATATCAATGGGCTGTTGAATCCAGTCAAGCACATTAAAATTCTATCAAAAATGAAAAAAGAACAAACCCATGTAGTATATTTACAGGAAACTCACTTAAGTGATAATGAGCATGGAAAATTAAAGAGAATGGGCTTCACTAATTTGTTTTTCTCCTCATATAAATCAGGACATAGAAGAGGAGTTGCTATTCTCATCTCAAGCAAGCTTAACTTTGAAAAAGTATTTGAAATGGGAAATAATGAGGGCAGATATATTCTGGTAAGGGGGAATATAGACAGAAATCCAGTTACTTTATTGAATATATACACACCCCCAGGAAGTGATATTAGTTTCTTCCAGAAAATTACTAATATTATGGTAACAGAAAGAGAAGGTCTCTTGATATGTGGGGAGACTTAAATTTACAATTACAACCAAAGTTAGACTCTTCCAATAGAAAAACTTATGAAACAAAGTTCTTACATAAGAAAGTTAACACTCTTTTTGAGGATGTACTGGAATGATTCCGGGAATAAGAGCGTTAACATATGAGGAACGTTTGTCTGTTCTTGGACTGTATTCCTTGGAGTTTAGAAGAATGAGGGGAGACCTCATAGAAACATTTCGAATGTTAAAAGGCATGGACAGAGTGGATGTGGCAAAGTTGTTTCCCATGATGGGGGAGTCTAGTACGAGAGGGCATGACTTCAGGATTGAAGGGCGCCCTTTCAGAACAGAAATGCGAAGAAATTTTTTTAGTCAGAGGGTGGTGAATCTATGGAATTTGTTGCCACAGGCAGCAGTGGAGGCCAAGTCATTGGGTGTATTTAAGGCAGAGATTGATAGGTATCTGAGTAGCCAGGGCATCAAAGGTTATGGTGAGAAGGCAGGGGAGTGGGACTAAATAGGAGAAAATGGATCAGCTCATGATAAAATAGCGGAACAGACTCGATGGGCCGAATGGCCTACTTCTGCTCCTTTGTCTTATGGTCTTATGTTGGTCTAACTGATATATGGAGGGACCTTTTCCCCGACAGAAGGGATTACACTCATTATTTTGCCCCCCATTCCGTATATACAAGAATAGACTATTTCATAACATTTGGAAAAGATAAAGGCAAAATAATCACCTGTGGAATTGGGATAATAGATGCAAGTGACGATGCAACTATATATTTACCTGTTGATTTTGACTTACAACCAAAGAATACTATTTGGAAACTAAATTCAAGTCTACTCAATGATCCCTATCTTAAGGAACAAATTAAAAAAGAAATTGGTCTTTACTTAGAATGCAATGATAACGGAGAGGGTTTCACCTCCCATTCTATGGGATACTATGAAGGCTGTATTAAGAGGGAAAATTATAGCAATATCTTCATATAAGAAAAAAATAAGGAATAAAACATTAGAGGAATTACAAAATTAGCTGAAGGAACTAGAAAAAAAACACAAATGAGTTTGGCACAGGATACACTATAGGAAATTTTAAAAATTAGAAATGAAATTAATAGTTTGGCTACACAAGAAATTAGAAAAAAATAAACGTTTCTGAAACAGAGACACTATGAAAGTGGATCTAAATCAATGAAAATACTGGTGTGGAAACTGAAAATAAAGATAGCAGAAAATACAACTCATAGAATTAGGCTAAGTGAAATTCAAGAAGCTGTTGAAATGTTCTACAAAACTCTATATTCCAAAGTTCCAGGGGGAAGCATAACCCAGATTGACACTTTCCTGAATTCTTTAGAGTTACCCACTTTAAGCAAAGAACAAAATAGAACGATGACTGCTGACATAACTGAAGCTGAACTAAAAACTGTAATTAGTAGGCTTAAATTAAGCAAGTCACCAGGGTCAGATGGATATACGGCAGAGTGGTATAAAGAGTTTAGAAGTGAGTTAATCCCTGTTTTACTCCCCACACTGAACTGGGCTCTAAGAAAGGCACAAATGCCACCCAGCTGGAAGGAGGCGATAACCTCAGCTACACCGAAAGAAAACAAGGATAAAATGGAATGTGGATCATTTAGACCAATATCTGTTCTTAATGTGGATTATAGAATATTTACCTCCATCATGGCCAAACAATTAGAAGAGTTTCTACCCACACTGATACATAATGATCAGACGGGTTTTATACAACAATGCCAACACAAGACAATATACGAAGGACACTTCACATTGTGGACCATATAGAAAAATGAAATTGAAGCAATAGTGATGAGCGTGGACGCTGAAAAGGCATTTGATTCAGTTAATTGGAATTTTCTTTACAGAGTTTTACATAGATTTGGTCTACATGACACAATTATTAAAACTATACAGGCACTATATGACAATCCTACTGCTAGGATTAAAATCAATGGATATTTATCTAATAGCTTTACCCTAGAAAGGGGCACGAAACAGGGTTGTGCATGGTCACCGCTACTCTTCGCATTATATCTGGAACCATTGGCTTAATACATCAGACAAAATGAAGATATCAGGGGAATTACTATTAAAGGGACAGAGCATAAATTGGCCTGTTATGTCGATGACATTTTGATCTATCTAGGGCAATCAACATACTCTTTACCTAAATTGATGCAATCCTCTGAACAATATGACGAATTATCAGGATACAAGATCAACATAGATAAAACCCAACTACTTTCATATAACTATAGCCCACCAAGAGAAATTGAAAGTAGATATCCTTGAGCATGGCAAACAGAGTCTGTCAAATATTTGGGCATCATTAAGCCAAAAGATCTGGCAAAATTACCAGAATGAAATTATCAGCCTATATATAAAAATTAAGGAAGATATAACCAGATGGAACCTAATTCCTTTTCTTGGTCTCAGTTCAAGGATTGAATCTATTAATATGAATATACTGCCCAGACTACTATATCTCTTTCAGACCCTACCAATAGAGATTAACCAAAATCAATTCAATGAATGGAACAAGATGCTATCAAGATATATATGGCAGAGTAAAAGGCCTAGGGTTCATCTCAAAACTTTGCAATTAGCCAGGGAAAAGGGGGGAATGGGGCCCACCTTCTTATAGAGATTATTATTTTGCAGCACAGTTGAGAGCTGTGATATGCTGGTGCAACCCATCATATGACACTCAATGGAAAAACATTGAGGAGAGGATACTTTCCATCCCCATACAGGCAATTTTGGCTGATAACAACCTACAGAGTTACATAAATACAGCTGATAACCCGTGGGTGAAATAGACTCTTAAAATATGGAAAACTATTATAAAATAATATAAACAACAGGAATTCTGCAGATGCTGGAAATTCAAGTAACACACACCAAAGTTGCTGGTGAAAGCAGCAGGCCAGGCAGCATCTCCAGGAAGAGGTACAGTCAACGTTTCAGGCCGAGACCCTTCGTCAGGACTAACTGAAGGAAGAGTGAGTAAGGGATTTGAAAGTTGGAGGGGGAGGGGGAGATCCAAAATGATAGGAGAAGACAGGAGGGGGAGGGATAGAGCCGAGAGCTGGACAGGTGATTAGCAAAAGGGATATGAGAGGATCATGGGACAGGAGGCCCAGGGAGAAGGAAAAGGGGGATGGGGGGAGAAACCCAGAGGATGGGCAAGGGGTATAGTCAGAGGGACAGAGGGAGAAAAAGGAGAGAGAGAAAAAGAATGTGTGTATATAAATAAATAACAGATGGGGTACGAGGGGGAGTTGGGGCATTAGCGGAAGTCTGAGAAGTCAATGTTCATACCATCAGGTTGGAGGCTATCCAGACAGAATATAAGGTGTTGTTCCTCCAACCTGAGTGTGGCTTCATCTTTACAGTAGAGGAGGCAGTAGATAGACATATCAGAATCAGAATGGGACGTGGAATTAAAATGTGTGGCCACTGGGAGATCCTGCTTTCTCTGGCGGACAGAGCATAGGTGTTCAGCGAAATGATCTCCCAGTCTGCGTCGGGTCTGGCTAATATATAGAAGGCCACATCGGGAGCACCAGACACAGTATATCACCCCAGCCATCTCACAGGTGAAGTGTCACCTCACCTGGAAGGACTGTCTGGGGCCCTGAATGGTGGTAAGGGAGGAAGTGTAAGGGCATGTGTAGCACTTGTTCCGCTTACAAGGATAAGTGCCAGGAGGGAGATCGGTGGGGAGGGATGGGGGGGACGAATGGACAAAGGAGTCGCGTAGGGAGCGATCCCTGTGGAAAGCAGAGGGGTGGGAGGGAAAGATGTGCTTAGTGATGGGATCCCGTTGGAGGTGGCAGAAGTTACGGAGATTAATATGTTGGACCCGGAGGCTGGTAGGGTGGTAGGTGAGGACAAGGGGAACCCTATTCCTAGTGGGGTAGCGGGAGGATGGAGTGGGAGTAGATGTGCGTGAAATGGGGGAGATGCATTTGAGAGCAGAGTTGATGGTGGAGGAAGGGAAGCCCCTTTCTTTAAAAAAGGAAGACATCTCCCTTGTCCTGGAATGAAAAGCCTCATCCTGAGAGCAGTCGCGGCGGAGATGGAGGAATTGCAAGAAGGGGATGGCATTTTTGCAAGAGACCGGGTGAGAAGATGAATAGTCCAGATAGCTGTGAGAGTCAGTAGGCTTATAGTAGACATCAGTAGATAAGCTGTCTCCAGAGATAGAGACAGAAAGATCTAGATAGGGGAGGGAGGTGTCGGAAATGGACCAGGTAAACTTGAGGGCAGGGTGAAAGTTGGAAGCAAACTTAATGAAGACAACGAGCTCAGCATGCATGCAGGAAGCAGCGCCAATGCAGTCGCCGATGTAGCGAAGGAAAAGTGGGGGACAGATACCAGAATAGATGTGGAACATAGATTGTTCCACAAAGCACCAGAATAGGTTTGGAATACAATCACCAAGATCCTTTTCCATACTGAATACTGAAGTAAAATATTCATTAAGTACCTCTGCTATTTCCTCCTGTTCCATACACACTTTCCCACTGTCACACTTGATAGGTCCTATTCTTTCACGTCTTATCTTCACATACTTGTAGAATGCCTTGGGGTTTTCCTTATCCTGTCTGCCAAGGCCTTCTCATGGCCCCTTCTGGCTCTCCCAATTTCCTTTTCAAGCTCCTTCCTGTTAGCCTTATAATCTTCTAGATCCCTAACATTACCTAACTCTCTGAATCTTTTGTAAGCTTTTCTTTTCTTCTTGACTAGATTTATTACAGCCTTTGTACACCATGGTTCCTGTACCCTACCATCCTTTCCCTGTCTCATTGGAACATACCCATGCAGAACTCCACACAAATATTCCCTGAACATTTGTCACATTTCTTTTGTACTGTTCCCTGAGAACATCTGTTCCCAATTTAAGCTTCCAATTTTCTGCCTGATAACCTCACAATTCCCCTTATTCCAACTAACTTTGAAGCAAACTGTATACCTTTAATCCCAATGACCTCAGCAAAATGGGTTCTTGTTTCTCATTGGCTATTTCATTTCTTTCAAATTACTCTCCAATTTGCTCAGTATACAATATCCAGTTCTCTCTGTGCAATTGCATGTGTCAATCATTCTAATGCAGCCAGACATTTTTACTATTTATTTTAATTATTATTATTATTACTCTGTACTTACTGCTGATGAACCCATGAATCTTTCCATTTTCTGCTTTTTTTTAACTCTACAAACTCTGTATGTGCTGCGCTGATCTTTTTTAAAACTCCAGCATCTGGCTGTGCTTCCATTGGTAGGGAGTTGTCTCGAGTTTGTTTCAAGAATACCTTGGTCACTATTTATGCTTTATAACTCCAAAACATAAAACTAATCAAAATAAAAACAAGTGAGTCCAGAGTAATATACCTAACTTCGTGTTTACTTTAAGAAAGTTGTGCATGCATCAGAATTAGGTTTATTATCACTGGCATGTATCGTGAAATTTGTCAACTTAGTAGCAGCAGCTCAATGAAATACATAATATAGAAGGAAAAAATCAGTAAAAATAAGTAAATCAATCACTACATGTGTATTGAATCCATTAAAGATTATGCAAAAACAGAAATATTATATATTAATGTGAGGCAGTGTGTTCATGTGTTCAATGTCCATTTAGGAATCGGATGGCAGAGGGGAAGAAGCTGTTCCTGAATCACTGAGTGTGTGCCTTCAGGCTTCGGTACCTCCTGCCTGATGGAGCTGAATAAACTTACAATCCTCTGCAGCTTCTTTCGGTCCTGTGCAGTAGCCAACGACCCCCCCACCACACCAGACAGTGATGCAGCCTGTCAGAATGCTCTCCATGATACATCTTTAGAAGTTTTTGAGTGTATTTGTTGACATACAAAATCTCTTCAAACTCCTAATGAAGTATAGTCGTCGTCTCGCCTTCTTTATCGTTTTGTGGCGACCCACTTTCTGACACCCACGAACGGGCTCACGAAACAGCGCGCGCAGGCAGAGGGCGGGCAGCAAAAAGGGCGGGAACGGGAAGGCTTTAAAGCGGGCTGCGAAGTTTGAATAAACCTCTCTCATCGCAACTCCAACTCACTGACTCCGTGTGGTTATTCTAGCGCTGTGTGTAGCACATCGCTACAATTGGTGACCCCGACGGCCCAAACGATATTTGGACCAGAGATGACCGACGCTGCATCTGTTCACGCAGTTTCGTTAAAACTGCCAAGCTTCTGGACGCTGCGACCCCATTTATGGTTCGCACAAGCAGAAGCACAATTCCACATTCAGCAGATAACCTCGGAGTCCACTCGCTACTACTACGTGCTGAGCTCCCTCGACCAGGAGACTGCTGCACAAGTTGAGGAGTTTATACAGTCGCCCCCGGAGGACGGCAAATACACAGCATTCAAAACCCTGCTCATAAGGACTTTCAGACTCTCACGGCGCGAACGAGCACGCCGCTTAATGCACCTGGATGGTTTGGGAGACAGGCCGCCGTCAGCATTAATGAACGAGATGCTGGCCCTGGCTGAAGGACACAAACCCTGCCTCATGTTTGAGCAGGCGTTCCTAGAGCAACTGCCCGAGGACATATGCTGCTGCTGTCCGACGCAGATTTCAGAAACCCCCGGGAGGTGGCGGCCCGAGCAGATGTGCTGTGGAATGCCCGGAAGGAGAGAGGGGCATCCGTCACACAGATCACCAAGCCGCCTGCCCAACGACAGACCAAACCGGGCCCGGCAGCAGAGCCTACAAAACCCGGCAACGGGAGTGAGGAGCCCAACGAACAATGGTGTTTCTACCACCAGCGGTGGGGCATGGAGGCCCGCCGCTGCAGACCGCCCTGCAAATTCCCGGGAAACGCCAAGGCCCAGCCGCTGCCGATCGCTACAGCGGCTGGCCATCAGGACAGCCTCCTGTACGTCTGGGACAAGCAGTCGGGACGCCGCTTTTTGGTCGACACCGGAGCGGAGATCAGCGTCTTACCTCCAACGAGTTACGACATCCGGCATGTCTCTGGAAAGGACGACGTCGTGGCTGACGCACTTTCTAGACCTACCATACAGGCCCTGTCCCAGGGGGTGGACTATGCAGTGCTGGCAGAGGCACAGCAGGCAGACGCTGAGATCCCCAGTTACAGGACTGCAGTTTCCGGTTTGCAGCTCCAAGACCTCCCTGTAGGCCCAGGTGAGAGGACCCTACTATGTGACGTAGCTACCGGCCAACCCCGCCCCGTCGTCCCAGCAGCCTGGCGCCGGCGGGTTTTCGAATCCATTCACAACTTAGCGCACCCCTCCATCAGGACAACCGTCCGGCTGGTCTCCAACAGGTTCGTGTGGCATGGACTTCGTAAGCAGGTCAGTGAATGGGCCAAAATGTGCATGCAGTGCCAAACGGCCAAGGTGCAGTGGCACACCAAGGCTCCGCCGCAGCAGTTCGAACCCACCCACCGGAGGTTCGACCACATCCATGTGGATATCGTGGGGCCCCTGCCAGTGTCACGAGGAGCGCGGTACCTCCTAACTATGATAGACCGGTTCACCAGATGGCCAGAGGCAGTCCCGCTCAGCGACACCACCTCCGAATCCTGCGCCCGAGCACTGATCGCAACCTGGGTAGCATGCTTTGGGGTACCGGCCCACATTACCTCCGACAGGGGCGCCCAGTTCACCTCCAGCCTATGGTCGGCTATGGCCAGCCTTTTAGGAACACAGCTACACCACACAACTGCCTACCACCCACAGTCAAACGGACTAGTGGAGCGCTTCCACCGTCACCTGAAATCGGCTCTCATGGCCCGCCTGGAGGGGCCTAACTGGGTGGACGAACTTCCCTGGGTCCTGCTCGGAATCCGCACGGTGCCCAAAGAGGATCTACACATCTCGTCGGCCGAGTTGGTGTACGGCGCACCCCTGGTCGTCCCAGGAGAGTTCATACCAGCCCCAAGGGGGCAAGAGGAAGAACCCACAGCAGTCCTGGACAGACTACGGGAGAGGCTCGGTAACCTGGCCCCCATACCCACTTCACAGCACGGACAGAGCCCGACCTGCGTACCCAAAGACCTGCAGAACTGTAAGTTTCTTTTTGTACGACGGGGCGGACACCGGGCACCGCTACAGCGGCCCTACGAGGGACCGTTTAAGGTAATCAGGAACAACGGGTCCACGTTCATGCTGGACATTGGGGGGAGAGAGGAGGTATTCACGGTGGACCGACTCAAACCGGCCCTTGTGGACTTGGCGCAACCGGTCCAGGCTCAGGCACCGCGGCGCAGGGGCAGACCTCCCAAACAGAGGCCGATCCAGACTGTGGACATTGGGGGAGGTATCGCCGGTTCTGGGGGGGGGGGTTATGTGGCGACCCACTTTCTGACACCCACGAACTGGCTCATGAAACAGCGCGCGCAGGCAGAGGGCCGGCAGCAAAAAGGGCGGGAACGGGAAGGCTTTAAAGCGGGCCGCCAAGTTTGAATAAACCTCTTTCATCGCAACTCCAACTCACCGACTCCGTGTGGTTATTCTAGCGCTGTGTGTAGCACATCGCTACAGTTTCATCAATATGCTGGGACCAGGTTAGGTCCTCAGAGATCTTGACATCCAGGAAGTTGAAACTGCTCACTCTCTTCACTTCTGATCCCTCTATGAGGATTGGTGTGTTCCTTCGTCTTACCCTTCCTGAAGTCCACAATCAGCTTTTTTGTCTAACTGACATTGAGTGCCAGGTTGTTGCTGCGACACCACTCCACTAGTTGGCATATCTCACTCCCGTACACCCTCTCATCACTATCTGAGATTCTACCAACAGTGGTTGTATTGTCAACAAATTTATAGATGGTATTTGAACTATGCCTAGCCACAAAGTCATGGGCATAGAGAGGGTAGAGCACACACCCCTGAGGTGCACCAGTGTTGATCATCAGTGAGGAGGAGATATTATCACCAATTTGCACAGATTGTGGTCTTCCAGTTAGGAAGTTGAGGATTCAACTGCAGAGGGAGGTAGAGGCCCAGATTCTGTAACTTATCAATCAGGATTGTGGGAACGGTGTTAAATGTTGAGCTATATTCAATGAACAACAACCTGATATGGGTGTTTGTAGTGTGCAGGTGGTCTAAAGTCGTGTGGAGAGCCATTGAGATTGTGTCTGCTGTTGACCTATTATGGTGATAGGCAAACTGCAATGGCTCCAGGTCCTTGCTGAGGCAAGAGTTCAGTCTAGTCATGACCAACCTCTCCAAGCATTTCATCACTGTAGATGTGAGTGCTACCGGGTGATAGTCATTAAGACAGCTCACATTATTCTTCTTGGCCACTGATATAATTGTTGCCTTTTTGAAGCAAGTGGGAACTTCCACCCATAGCAGTGAGAGGTTGAAAATGTCCTTGAATACTCCCGCCAGTTGGTTGGCACAAATTTTCAGAACCTTGGCAGGTACTCCATTGGGACCTTCTGCCTTGCAAGGGTTCACCCTCTTTAAAGACAGTCTAACATCGGCCTCTGAGATGGAGATCACAGGGTCATCAGGTGCAGCAGGGATCTTCACAGCTGTAGTTATAGTCTCCCTTTCAAAGCGGGCATAGAAGGTGTTGAGTTCATCTGGTAGTGAAGCATTGCTGACATTCATGGGTTTCACTTCATAGGAAGTAACGTCTTGCAAACCCTACCAGAGTTGTGTATCTGATGTTGCCTCCAACCTCATTCAAAACTGTCTCTTCAACCTTGAAGTAGCCCTCCACAAGTCATACCTGGGTTGCCAGACCAGAATGCCACAGATCCAGCCTTCAGCAGATGAGGTGCCTCCTGGTTCATCCATGGCTTTTGGTTTGGGAATGTACAGTAAGTCTTTGTGGGCACACACTCATCCACACAGGTTTTAATGAAGTCGGTAACAACTGCAGCATACTCATCCAGATCTGAAGTGAATTCCTGAATACAGTCCAGTCCACCAATTCAAAGCAGTCATGTAAGCGCTCCTGTGCTTCCCTTGTCCAAACCTTCTTGGTCCTCACTGCTGGTGCTACCGTCTTCAGTCTCTGCCTATACTCAGACTTCCCGAAGTGAGGGTGTGGAATAGCACGGTCGGCATTCTTGATGGTGGTGTAGCAATGGTCCAGTGTGTTGTTTCCTCTGGTATTGCAAGTGATCTGTTGATGGTAATTGTTAAGTGATTTTTTTGTTAGACTGGCCTTGTTAAAATCCCCCCAAAACGATGTTGAAAGCGTTGGGGTGTGCTGTTTCACGCATGTTGATCCCATTGCTCAGATTATCTAAAGCCTTATTGACATTGGCCTGAGGTGGAATGTATACTGCTACCAAAATGGCCCCGGAGAATTCCCTTGTTAGGTAAAATGGACAGCATTTAATTACAAGATATTCCAGGTCTGGGGAGCAGAATTGGGACAGCACTGATATACTTGTGCACCAAGAGGAGTTGATCATGAGGCATACTCCTCCACCTCTGCTTTTGAGAGACTCTATATGATGGCATCATGACTTCATTCACTTATTTTTACATTTAACCCATAATGATTTATTTAAGTGAACAAGAATGCTTAATCACACAACAGATTTACAATTTTACTCAAATAATACTGAAGTAGAGTCAGAGTCCATGCCAAAACCATTTAAACTGCCTCCTCACATGAACCTGACAGGGTCCATATGCCTCCATACCCCTACCATCCATGCACCTATCCAAGCCTCTCTTAAAGTTTGAGCTTTGCATGCACCACGTCCGCTGGCAGCTCGTTCCATACTCTCACAGCCCTCTGAGTGAAGAAATTCCCCCTCATGATCCCGTTAAACTTTTCACCTTTCAACCTTAACCTATCACCTCAAGTTGTAGTCCCTTCCAACCTCAGTGGAAAAGCCTGCTTGCATTTACCTTATCTATCATCATCATCATCAGGTGCCGTGCCCAGTTTGAGCTTTGACTGCCATGGCCCACATACTCCTGTTTCGGGTCAAGTGGATCAATTCATTGGTATTCATTTCCAGTTCTCTGGATGCTGTCTCCATCATCATTTGTCTTTGTCTTCCTCTTGCTTTCTTCCCTTCAATCTTTCCCGTAATTACCGTGCATTCTAACTCCTCTTTCCTAATCACATGTCCAATGAAGTTACGTTGTCTTTTCATGATCTCATACGTTATTTCTCTTTTTGTGTTTGTTCTGTTCATGACATCCTCGTTAGATATTCGTTGCGTCCATGATATTCTTTGCAACCTCCTCAGAAACCACATCTCTGCTGCTTCAATTCGTTTCCTCATGTTATAGATATTGTCCAACATTCTGAGCCATATAACATAACTGGATAAATGTAACATTTCAGTACTCTGAGGCGGGTTGTCATGCCTAGTTTACTATTGGTCAGTATACTCATCATTCTCGTAAAGGTGTCTTTTGCCATCCCTATTCTTCTTTTGATGTCCATGTCACACCTGCCATCTGATGTCACCCAGCTTCCTAAGTAGCAAAAGTTCTGTACTTGTTTTATGTCTTCCCCATTTATTCTCAGCCAGCAGATAGGATCCTGCTTCTTTTTGGATATCACCATACATTTTGTCCTTTTGCAATTGATAGATAGACCCATTTTTGTACTTTCTTCAACAATTATATCGATCAAGGTTTGTAGTTCTTCTTCCGTACCTGCAATTAACACAGTGTCATCTGCATATCTGAAATTATTGATGTTTTCTCCGCCAACTTTGATTCCCAAGATATCTCTTATTTTTTGTAATATTGTTTCACTGTACACATTAAATAAATCAGGGGAGAAAACACACCCTTGTCTGTCGCCTCTCTTGATTTTTGTAAACTGATTCACTTCTCCATCTATTCTTACAGTGGTACTTTGTTCCCAGTAAAGATTTCTGATTAGGTGGAGGTCCTTCGAATCTAAATTTAGAGTTTCCTGTAATGTTTCAAGTAATTTATTGTGCTTCACTTTATCAAATGTTTTTGTGTAGTCGATAAAACAAACAAACAAATCTTTTTGCACTTGAATAGCTCGTTCTGATAGTATCCTTAACATCAATATTGTGTTTCTTGTACCTTTGTCTTTCACAAAACCACATTGTTCTTTGCCTATTTTAGCTTGTATCTGACTTTTAGCTGTTGTCATCAAAATTCTTAGAAGTATCTTGGTGATATGACACATTAAACTTATGGTCCCATGTATTGCTCCAGGTTTCTTAGGAAGAGTGATAAGTACTGATTTTTTCATCTCTTCTGGTATAATTCGTTAATGTTTCCATTAAAGATGGCGGTAACTGGCGACTCTGCGCGTACTCTCCTGAGCAAACTGCCCTCTCCACTATCCTATACCCGAGAAACCCTTCTAAACCTCCAATCTAGCAAGATCAAGATCAACAACACCCTGGCGAAGCTACTGACCCAGCTGGAGACCACCGTGCCAGAACTGCTTCTTAAACTCCGGACCGCACCTGGACCTGACCAACGAGGCCCACCATGTTCCCGGAGACCCGCGGTCTGCTACCGTGCCAGAGCGCTTGGAGACACGGCCCATTCCGACCAGCACCTTTCCGGAGCAGACAACGACGCAGAAGTGACGCCGCAGACCTCAAAGTGCCCCAGATGCTTCCCTGGAGCGACCACCGTAAAGCCCCGTTGGTGGACATCCACAGCTACCAGAAGTGAGGCCTCCGCGACCGACCTCGGAAATCGAGCCCGAGGCTCGACTGGAGCGGAGGCCTCCACAAGCGTGACTCAGCTTAAGGACTTGTTTCAGCCAGGAGCCCGGCCATCCGGGATTAAGTGTCGGCTTCGGGGTCCGACCCAATTGACAGCCCGGGCCCCCGGCAGCTGGAAGTGGCAGCGGAGCCTCCCCCATTACCCGGCCTGACCCAGAGCGCATGACGATGTGACCCGCCGATCGATTCCTGCGGGACGCGTCCACCAACCTCAAAGAGCTGACAACACACTGCATCGATGGAAACCTGGAAAGATTCACTATTTACCAAGGAAGCATGGGAAAAGAGCTGGGCTGCTGGTCAGATTGAAGCTGAGGGGCTTCAGGGTCCCTGTGCCCACCACAGAGAACAAGGTGGATGATCGTAAAGGGAGACTCACCTACTGCAGGGAGATGCAGAACTGCTGTGTATTCTGTTTCACCGAGACCTGGCTCTCCCCTGCCACCCCCCGACTGTGCCATCCGACCGGAGGGATTTTCGATCCATCGGATGGACTACACGGCATCTTGGGGCAAGACAAGGGGAGGTGGTGTCTGCCTACTGATCAACACTGTGTGGTGCTGGGACACAGTGGCACTGACAATTTCCTGCAGCCCGGACCTGGAACACCTGTCGGTGAAGTGTCGTCTCTACTATCTGCCATGGGAATTCACCTCGATCGTACTGACAGCGGTCTACATTCACCCCCAGGCGGACGTGGAGTGTGCTGTGAACATACTGTATGCCAACATCAGTGAACTTGAGACCAGGTATCTGGAGGCTTTGGTTATTACAGCCGGGGACTTTAACCAGGCCAACCTCAGAACGGCACTGCCAAAGTTATACCAACATGTCTCCTGCCCCACTAGAGGCCCGAATATACTTGACCACTGCTACACAGCAGTCAAGGATGCCTACCGTTCCGTCCCACGACCTCACTTCGGAAAATCGGACCATCAGGCCGTACTCCTCCTCCCGGCTTACAAACAGAAACTGAAGCGGGAGGACACGGTGTCAAAAATGGTGTCGTGTTGGACGGAGGAAACAGATGAGGTCCTCCGTGCCTGCTTTGAATCGGTGGACTGGTTAGTATTCAAGGACTCGGCAGCTAACCTCGATGAGTATGCCTCAGCTGTCACAGACTTTATTTGGAAATGCACGGAGGACTGTGTGTATCACAAGACAATCCGGGTGTTCCCTAACCGGAAACCTTGGATGAATTATGAGGTCAAGTCCCTTTTAAAGGCTAGAGCTGCGGCTTTCAGGTCCGGGGATACGAGCCGCTACACGGAATCCAGGCGTGAACTCCAGAAAGCCATTAAGGGTGCCAAGAGACAATATCGAGCCAAGTTGGAAGCCCAGGCTAACCAGAGGGATGCCAGTAGACCATGGCAGGGTCTAAATGAGATCACTGGGTGCAAAGAAAAGACTGGGAATATTAATAACTGTGGCGCTTCTCTTCCTGACGAACTTAACGTATTCTACGCAAGATTCGAACAGAAGAGGAGCGTCCCGCTCCCTGCGGATGAACCGGACCTGGTGGCAAAAAGATTCATCGTCACCGAGGAGGACGTTAGAAGGTCCTTCCTGAAAATAAATCCAAGGAAGGCGACGGGCCCAGATGGTGTCCCAGGACGGGTTCTCCGGGCCTGTGCAAGCGAGCTAGCCGGAGTGTTTGCTGACATCTTCAACTGCTCCTTGCTTCAGTCTAAGATCCCCCGTGTTTTAAGAAGGCAACGATAATCCCAGTGCCGAAGAAGAGCAAGGTGGCATGTCTGAATGACTATCGACCTGTGGCTCTGACATCAATTGCTATGAAGTGCTTCGAGAGATTGGTTATGGCACACATCAACCACAACCTACCGTTCAACCTCGACGCTTTGCAATTCGCCTACTGGAGCAACAGGTAAATGGCAGATGCCATCTCTCTGGCCCTACGTTCCTCCCTAGAACACCTGGAGAATAAAGACGCATACGTAAGGCTCCTTTTCATTGACTACAGCTCTGCCTTTAACACCATCATTCCAAATAAACTGATTCCTAAGTTCCGGATGTTGCACGGGGCGACTGAGGAGAACCCAAGTGCAGGACTCCGGCACGTCGACTGAGTTGGGGATGCTGGCGTAGACGTGAACGTAGAACAGCAAACCGGAGGAATCTTGACAAGGAGACGGGATCTACAGGGACTATCTTGAAACTGGAGCAGAACTTGGAACTAAACTTGGAACTAATGGTTCTAAGCGGACGAGAGAACGAAGTATCGCACAAGAATAGACTAACAAACTGGCGACCTGTGTAGTGATGCCATCGTACTTATTTCACAGTCTGATGCAAACCAGGTGTACCATAACTAGGTAAACTAGCAGCAATTGGAAATCTAATGGCTGTAATTAGGGCATAATCAGGGAGAAAGGAGCGTTAAAGGGGAACAACCAAACGGAACCATGACACCGGAACCTGGGCCTTAGCACTCAGATCTGCAGCTGGATCTTCAACTTCCTCACAGACAGGACCCAGGCTGTACAAATAGGGGACAAGCTCTCCTCTACAATCACTCTGAGCACCGGTGCCCCACAAGGCTGTGTACTCAGCCCCCTGCTGTACTCACCATACACCCATGATTGTGCGGCCAAGTTTCCATCAAACTCAACATATAAGTTTGCTGATGACACAATTGTAGGTCGTATCTCGGGTAATGATGAGTTTGAGTACAGAGAGGAAATTAAGAACCTGGTGGCATGGTGTGAAGACAATAACCTATCCCTCAACGTCAGCAAGACGAAGGAATTGGTTGTTGACTTCAGAAGGAGTAGCGGACCACACGACCCAATTTACATCGGTGGTGCGCAAGTGGAATAGGTCAAAAGCCTTAAGTTCCTCGGGGTCAATATCACAAATGACCTGACTTGGTCCAACCTAGCAGAGTTCGCGGCCAAGAAGGCCCACCAGCACCTTTACTTCCTGAGAAAACTAAAGAAATTTGGCCTGTCCCCTAAAATCCTCACTAATTTTTATAGATGCACCATAGAAAGCATTCTTCTAGGGTGCATCACAACCTGGTATGGAAGTTGTCCTGTCCAAGACCAAAAGAAGCTGCAGAAGATTGTGAACACGGCGCAGCACATCACACAAACCAATCTTCTGTCCGTGGACTCACTTTACACTGCACGCTGTCGGAGCAGTGCTGCCGGGATAATCAAGGGCATGACCCACCCAGCCAACATACTTTTCGTCCCTCTTCCCTCCGGGAGAAGGCTCAGGAGCTTGAAAACTCATACAGCCAGATTTGGGAACAGCTTCTTTCCAACTGTGATAAGACTGTTGAATGGAACCTGACCCGGATCTGGGCCATACCCTCCAAATATCCGGACCTGTCTCTCGGTTTTTTTGCACTACCTTACATTTTTCTATTTTTTATTTATAATTTAAATTTTTAATATTTACTAATTTTAACTATTTTTAATATTTAATATTTGTAATCCAGGGATTGTACGCTGTAGTACCAATTGTTTGGTGACAGTAATGTATAAAGTAGAAAGTACTATTTCAGTCTCATAAATGTCATTGATTAAATCAGCAAGTTTTTCAATTCCATCATCTTCAAGGGCGATAATTTGTTCTATTACTAATTCATCGGTACCTGCTGCCTTTCCTTTCTTCATCTTATTTATTGCATTACGAACTTCAGATTTTAAAATACTTGGATCTTCAATGTTTTTCTTAATTTCTGGTTTTTTGCCTCGATCGTCTTCAAACAATTCCTGAATATACTCAGTCCATCTGTTCATAATCTAATCTTTTTCCATGATAATGGTACCGTCCTTTGCTTTCAAACATCCACCTGAAGAACAGAGGAGCTTTTTACCAGTGATATTCTTGATTTGTTGATGTAACCTTTTTGGATCAGTAATAGGGATTCTTTCTATTTGCTCACATTCCTGGTTTAACCATTCTTCTTTGGCTTTTTGACGTAAGCTTTTAACTTTTTTATCTAAGGACTTATATTCTATAGGATTTGCTTTCTTCTGTCTCCTTTCTTCCATTAGATTTTTGATTTCATCTGTCATCCATTTATTCTTTGTGCTTTTTTCTTTTTTAGGAGTCACTGACTTTGCTGATTCTACCAAGGCATCCTTCAGAGAGTTAAATTTCATTTCTATGTGTTTGCTATCATCTTCAATAGATTCTATTTCTAGACTTTGAAATCTATTCCTTACTTCAATTGTAAAATTTTGTCTTAAGTTTTCTTCTTTAATTAATTGCAAGTAGTCAAGGGATTGTTCAGGTTTTTGCTTCTTTAGTTTTTTAAGTTTTACTTTTACATGACATACTACTGGGTTATGGTCACTATTACAGTCTGCACCTGGATATGTTTTGCATTGAGTCACTGAGTTTCTAAATCTTTGGTTTATAGTAATAAAGTCAATTTGATTTCTGGTGTTATCACCTGGACTTTTCCAGGTCCACAAGCGTCTTGGATGGTTTTTAAAGTAGATATTCATGATGACTTGATTATTCATTTTGCACCATTCCACCCATTTCTCACCTCTTTCATTTCTTTCCCCTAGTCCAAATTTTCCTATGGTATTTCCATCAGCACCTTGTCCTACTTTAGCATTTAGATCTCCCATGACAATAACAATATCTTGAGATTTGCATCCATCCTTTGCTTGTTCAAGCTCTTCATAGAATTTAACTATATCTTCATTTGTTCCATCTGGTGTTGGTACATATACCTGTATAATTGCTAAATCAAATGGTTGTCCTCTGAATCTAACAAGGAACACTCTTTCTGATATTGCCCAATGTCCTAAAACACTTTTTGCCATGTTTTCATCCATAAGAATTCCTACTCCATTAGTATGGGATGTTCCCCAAGAATAAACTAGTGTTTTATTTCTAATTTGACATGTTCCAGCACTTATCCAACGAACTTTGCTATTTCCCATGATGTTAATCTTTAGTCTTCCTGTTTCATTTATCACATTGTCCAATCTTCCTGCTTGATATAGGGTTCTTACATTCCAAGTGGCAATAATTTTCTTTTGTGTTACTTTAATTTTATGAGCAGTAGCTTGATGACGGTCAGGGATCCCCTGCTGGCCAGAATCAACCCTGCCAAGCAAAGCATCTTCAGAGTTGTCCTGAAGGTCCTCTTGACGCTGTTGTTGTGTGATACATTTTGTGAGTTTGACCATGGTTTTCTCAGCAAATATCAACAGTGGTTTGCTATTGCCTACCATTGGGCGAACTAAAGAAATCGCTATTTCTCCTCCCAAATGTTCATCCACCTATGCTATAGCCGTTGACGTTTGAGGTCCAAGCTCATCCGCCTTCTCTGTCATAAGTTCAGTTACTGAACCTCCCAGATCTGCCGTTGGCCTTCGCTCGTATCCTGAGCAGGAATCCTGGCAGGTGCTACCGTTCCAGGTCAGAGCAGCCCTGGGAGCAATGAATGACTAAGGGGCAACTCCACTTTCCCCAAAGCTCTGAAAGTCCCCAATCAGCCTCATCACCAGGTGCAGTTTAGACATGGACTTACCCAGGACTGAAATTCGGAAACTACCCTCGCCTCTGCCTGTGTACGCCAAAGCCTGTTGAGCCAAAGCAGTCCCACTCTGATTCAGTCCACTCTGACGACCATTAACTCAGCTTGGCTCCTCCTTTTTCAATTCTACTAGTCACATCCTTAAAGAACTCCCAAACAAAAGAACTCTATCTATACCTCTCATAATTTTATACTTCTATCAAATCTCCCCTCAATCTTTGAGACCCAGCAAAAACCTTGTAAATTTTCTGCACCCTTTCAACCTTATTTACACCTTTCCTGTTGGTAGGTGACCAAAACTGTATGCAATACTCCTAATTAGGCCTCACCAACGTCTTATACAACTTCAGCATAACATCCATCTCCTGTATTCAATACTGTTCACTAAGACCAACCCTAGTTGTTCCTACTGCAGTGCAACACCCTGCACTTGTCTGCATTAAATTCCATCTGCCGTTCTTCTAGCTGATACAGATCCCTCTGCAAGCCACGATATCTTTCCCCACTGTCCACTGCATCCCCAATCTCAGTGTCATCCGCAATTTGCCTCAAGACAGTAAACACCCTTTCCTCTGCAATCTGCACAGGTTCAATGATCTTGCTGCTGCTTGTCCTCACTTCTATAGACTCTGCATCCAGCTGGGTAAATGCAAATGCAAAATAAGTTCCCCCCATCTATTTTGGCTCTTTGCATTGTTTACTGTTCTGATCTTCCAGGGAACCCATTGCCCTTTGCAATCCTTTTGCTCTTGCCTGCTAGAGAAACTCCATGCCTTCTTTTAGCTGTCCTCATTTCCTTAAGTGTTCTCTTGCATTTCTTGTATTCCATAAGCACCCCATTTGTTCCTACCTGCCTATACCTGCTTTTTTTCCTTAACCAGCATCTCAACTAAGGTTCCCTAAACCTGTTACCATTACCTTTTTTTCCTGACAGGCACATACGAGCTTTGTACTCTCAAGATTTCATTTTTGAAGGCCTCCCACTTACCAGGTACACTTTTGACAGAAAACAGCCTGTCCCAATCCACACTTGCCAGGTCCTTTCTGATACCATCAAAATTGGCCTTGCTCAAATTTAGAACCTCAGCCTCCAGTTCAGACCTATCTTTTTCCATACTTGCTATGAAACAAATGGCATTATGATCACTAGATGCAAAGTGTTCTCTGACATGTTAGTATCATAAGACATAGGAGCAGAATTAGGCCATTTGGCCCATCAACTCTGCTCTGCCATTCAATCATGGCTGATCCTTTTCCCCTCCTCAGCCCCACTCCACAGCCTTCACTCCGTAACCTTTGATGCCATGTCCAATCAAGAACCTATCAATCTCTGCCTTAAATACACCCAATGACCTGGCCTCCACAGCAGCCTGTGGTAATAAATTCAACAAATTCACCACCCTCTGGCTAAAGAAATTTCTCCACATCTCTGTTTTAAAAGGACACCCCTCTATCCCGAGGCTGTGCCCTCTTGTCCTAGACTCCCCCACCATGGGAAACATCCTTTCCACATCTACTCTGTCTAGGCCTTTCAACATTCAAAAGATTTCAATGACAGCCCCTCTCATCCTTCCAAATTCCAGCAAGTACAGACACAGAGCAACTAAACATTCCTCGTATGATAACCCTTTCATTCCTGGAATCATCCTCATGAACCTCCTCTGGACCCTCTCCAATGCCAGCACATCTTTTCTAAGATGAGGAGCAGGTGACACAAACCTGTCACCTGCTCTGCCTCATTCCCTAATAGCAGATCTAGTATCGCATGTGCTTTCATTGGGACTCCTACGTACAGATGAAGGAAACTTCCCTGAACACATTTGACAAACTCTATTCCATCTAGTCCTTCCACAAACACGAGGAATTCTGCAGATGCTGGAAATTCAAGCAACACACATCAAAGTTGCTGGTGAACGCAGCAGGCCAGGCAGCATCTCCAGGAAGAGGTACAGTCAACGTTTCAGGCCGAGACCCTTCGTCAGGACTAACTGAAGGAAGAGTTAGTAAGAGATTTGAAAGTTGGAGGGGGAGGGGGAGATCCAAAATGATAGGAGAAGACAGGAGGGGGAGGGGTGGAGCCAAGAGCTGGACAGGTGATTGGCAAAAGGGATATGAGAGGATCATGGGACAGGAGGCCCAGAGAGAAAGAAAAGGGGGAGGGGGGAAAAAACCCAGAGGATGGGCAAGGGGTATAGTCAGAGGGACAGAGGGAGAAAAAGGAGGGAGAGAGAAAGAATGTGTGTATATAAATAAATAACTTCTGCTAATGCGCCATCTCCCCCTCGTACCCCATCCGTTATTTATTTATATACACACATTCTTTTTCTCTCTCTCCTTTTTCTCCCTCTGTCCCTCTGACTATACCCCTTGCCCATCCTCTGGGTTTCTCCCCCCATCCCCCTTTTCCTTCTCCCTGGGCCTCCTGTCCCATGATCCTCTCATATCCCTTTTGCTAATCACCTGTCCAGCTCTTGGCTCCATCCCTCCCTCTCCTGTCTTCTCCTATCATTTTGGATCTTCCCTCCTCCTCCAACTTTCAAATCTCTTACTAGCTCTTCTTTCAGCTAGTCCTGACGAAGGGTCTCGGCCTGAAATGTCGACTGCACCTCTTCCTAGAGATGCTGCCTGGCCTGCTGCGTTCACCAGCAACTTTGATGTGTGTTGTTAGTCCTTCCACAGAATGGTATTCCTAGTCAATATGTGGAAAATTAAAATCACCTAGTATACAGCCTATATACATCAAAGTTGCTGGTGAACGCAGCAGGCCAAGCAGCATCTATAGGAAGAGGCGCAGTCGACGTTTCAGGCCGAGACCCTTCGTCAGGACTAACTGAAGGAAGAGTATACAGCCTTGTGTTTCTTGCAACAGTCTGTGAGTGCTTTACAAACTTGTTCCTCTAAATCTGTTGGGTGGTCTGTAATAGGGTGTCATTAACATGGTCATACCTTTCATATTCCTCAATTCCACCCATAAAGCCTCACTAGACAAGTTCTCCAGTCCGTCCTGACTGAGCACTGCTGTGACATTTCCCTGACTAGTAATGTCACCCCTCCTCCTTTAATCCCTCCCACTCGGTGTCTAAAACAGCTGAACCCCTCCTGCAACCAAGTCTCACTAAAGGCTGCAATATCATAATTCTGGGTGTTGATCCATGCCCTCAGCTCACCTGCTTTTTCTACAATACTCCTTGCATTGAAATATAAACAGCTCAGGACATTAGTTGCACCATGCTCAACTTTTTGATTCCTGGCTTTGTCTGACATCTTAATATCTGTCTTCACAACCTCTCCACAAACTGTTCTGGCATTCTGGTTCCCATCCCCCTGCAACTCTAGTTTAAACCCCACCGTGCAGCATTAACAAACCTTTCCGCTGGGATATCAGTCCCCCTCCAGACTGGTGGCAAACCGTCTCTGTACAGGTCCTTCCTTCCCTGGCTTGTGGACCCCCCTCACCTACTCCTTAGTCACTTATTAAACTGTATGATCTTCCTGTTTCTGGCCTCACTCTCACACGGCACAGGTAGCAATCCTGAGATCACTACCCTGGAGGTCACGTCCTTTAGCTTGGCACCTAACTCGCTGAACTCACTTTGCAGAACCTTGTCACTTTCCCTCCCTGTGTCATTAGTACCTACAGGTACATGAACCAAGGCCTCTGGTTGCTCGCCCTCCCACTGAACAATCTGAAGACTCAGTCTGAGATATCCCAGGCCCTGGCACCTGGGAGGCCACGCACCATCCAGGAATTTTGTTCTTGCCCCCAGAACTTCCTGCCCATTCCCCTAACTAACGTATCCACTATCACCACAGCCTCTTCTCCCCCTCCCCTTCTGAATGACAGAGCCGGAAATATTAAATACACAACTGAATTCATAGCGGTGGATGCCAAATCATTGAGTCTATTTAAAGAGGAGGTTGATAGGGTCTTGATTAGTCAGGGCATCAAAGGTTATGGGGAGAATCAGCAGAATGGGATTGAGAGGGATAATAAATCAGCCATGATGGAATGGTGAAGCAGACTTGATGGGCTGAATGGCCTAATTCTGCTCCCATGTCTTATGGACAAAAGAAAAATGGATACCTATGTTGTAGGGAATGACTGGATGGATCTTGGAAAAGATTAAGCGGACAGCACAACATAGTGGGCTGAAGGGCCTGTACCATTTTATGGACAGCAGACATGGGAGCCTGGTTTTGATTCCGTGTTGCTGTCTGTGGTCACCCTCAGGCACAGAATCGCCTCCCAAGCCACCACACCACCAGGTTCAGGAACAGTTATTACCACTCAACCATCAGCCTCTTGAACCAGAGGGGATAACATCACTCACCCCAACACTGAGCTGTTCCCACAACCTGTGGACTCACTTTCAAGGACTCTTCATCTCATGTTCTCAATATTCATTGCATGGTTATTTATCATTATTGCAGTATTTGCACACTTTGTCTTTTGCACACTGTCCATATTGTTGTGTGTGGTTTATCATTGCTTCTATTGTGACCCAAGTCACCATAACTGCAAACTGTTCCAGCTGCTACCATCTGGGAAACAGTACTGCAGCATAAAAGCCAGGACCAACAGGCTCCGGGACAGCTTCTTCCACCAGACCAGCAGACTGATGAACTCATGCTGACATGTATTTCTAAGCTATATTGACTGTTCTGTTGTATATCTTACTGTACATACTACTTATTACAAATTAATATAATTTGTACATTCAGACAAAGATGTAAAGATTTTTACTCATGTATGTGAAGGATGTAAGAAATAAAGTCAATTCAATTCTATTCAGTTTCATACAACACATGAACAGTTGCTAACTATTCACATGTAGCAATCTGTGCAATAAATTCATTATTTATGGGCGTTTACACATAAATGAGGTGAGGTGACGGCCTCTGTTGGTCAGAGTTGACCATGGATATTGTGCCTTAGCGGTCGAGATAAGCCAGCCTCAGCAACATGAAATCAACACATAAATATCCACAAACTATCCAGTCTCCTCACCTCATACAAAACACGTCACTCTGAATGTTAACTGTTCACTCCCCACTGATAATTCCATCTATCACCTCTCCAGGCCACCTGTTCAGCAGCTGTTATTTCAACACAATTGTTTTCATCAGCTTGAATACAGTATTACATATTCGACATTCCAAGCTGTGCACACAGAACGTACCTCGTTTATCAGATACCACACCATATCGCTATGCTCCTGTACATCATCAACTCACTCACAACAATCTCTGGCTGCCTCTCAAGGCTTCCATCCCCTGGCACTGTTCTGATGTGATCTGCACCCTCTCTGACTGCCCACAAACCTCTGTCTATTGCAGACGGTGTCAGCCTGTCCGAGCTGACCATGGTGCCCACCAAACCAGTCCTGTTTGCACCATTGTTTCTCTAACCCTTTCCTATCCCTGGATGGCAGGTCTTTCATATGAAGAAAGACTGAATGAACTGGGCTTGTACTCGTTGGAATTTAGAAGATTGAGGGGGGATCTGATTGAAACGTATAAGATCCTAAAGGGATTGGACAGGCTAGATGCGGGAAGATTGTTCCCGATGTTGGGGAGGTCCAGAACGAGGGGTCACAGTTTGAGGATAGAGGGGAAGCCTTTTAGGACCAAGATTAGGAAAAACCTCTTCACACAGAGAGTGGTGAATCTGTGGAATTCTCTGCCACAGCAAACTGTTGAGGCCAGTTCATTGGCTATGTTTAAGAGGGAGTTAGATATGGCCCTTGTGGCTACAGGGGTCAGGGGGTATGGAGGGAAGGCTGGGTTCTGAGTTGGATGATCAGCCATGATCATAATAAATGGCGGTGCAGGCTCGAAGGGCCGAATGGCCTACTCCTGCACCTATTTTCTATGTTTCTATGTTTCTATCCACGTACCTGTCCAAATCCCTTGTTACTGACCCTCCTTTGCCAGTTGGTCTGGCAACGTGCTCCATATACTGCACCCATCATCTCCTGCCTGGAAGTCTTTGCCCCTCAGCTCCCATTTAAATTTCTCCCCTCCCTCCTTCCAACCTGTGTCCTCTAGTTCTCAGTTTCCATCTCTGGGAAAAAGACTGTCCCCTTCACATATGTGTGCATCTCATGAGTTTGTAAAGATTTTCAAGGTCACTCCACATCTCCTACATTCCTAGTATTAACATCCGTGATAGTCCAGCTTTTATTTATGAGGAAGTTGCCAGGCCAGTGAGTCCTGGCAACATTTTCATAAACAGTCTCCCCTCTCTCTTACAGCATAATTTTAAAAAAAATTTAGATCCTTCTGGCCCTTCGAGCCTGCCATCCAGAAACCTGCTGATTTAACCCTAGCTTAAGCACAGGACAATTTACACTGACCAATTAACCTACTAACTGCATGACTTTGGACTGTGGGAGGAAAGCCAGGCGTTCCATGGGGAGGGCATACAGAGACTCCTTACAGAGACGTTGTGGTTGAACTCTGAACTCTGACACCCTGAGCTCTAATAGCCTCATGCTAACCGTCACCATGTGGTGGTGCCCAATATCGCTGTGGTGTGAGGAAGACGTGACGATGACTTTCTTATAATGGGAGACAGCTTGTAAACTCATGAACTATACAGAAGGTGCAGATAAAAGGTGAGAGGGGTCACATTTAAATAGGGCCCGCAAAACAACGTTTTCTCGCAGAGGGTGGTGGGTGGGTTTATGGAACGAGCTGTCAGAGGTGGTACAATTACAACATTTGGACAGATACATGGGTAGGGAAGCATGCACTGCCAAGCTCCAGAGCAAGTTTGGAGATGTATGGGGCAAATGGACAAGCTTGCTGGGCCCAGCATGTCAATGCAATTACGAAGAAGTTATGATAGGGACTATATTTCATTAGGAGTTTGAGGAGATTTGGTACGTCACCAAAGACCCTCAGCAATTTCTACAGACCAACCATGGAGAGCATTCAAATTGGTTGTGTCACTGTCTGTTTGGAGCAGCCACTGCACAGGATCAGAAAAAGCTGGAAATTCACCCATTTCCATCATTGGCACAGCCTTCCCAGTATCGAGAACATCTTGAACAGGTGATGCCTCAGGAAGGCGGCATTCGTCATTAACGACCCCCATCACCCAGGACATTCTCTCTTTCCATTAGCCTGAAGACACACACTCAATGTTTCAGGAACAGCTCCTTCCCTCCACCACCGGGTTTCTGAATGGACAATGAACCTAGGGACACTATTTCAGTACCTCTCCCTCTCAATTTGCACTACGTATTGAATGTGTTATTATATACCGTCACGTACCCAGTGACAGGGATAAAGAAACCAGCAGAAATAGAAAACACTTTGGAGTCCAGTATTGCTATAAACTACTAATATTTATTAGTAACTACACAATACAGTAATATCAATGTAAATAAATCACACAGGTTAGCAATGATTATATATATAAGTACACAAATCAGTAAGCGTGGAAATATATATGTATGAAAAACCAAGCCTCTTTAAGTCTAGGGGTAAAAAGATACAGTCTTACGATGTTGAGTAAAGTTCAGTTCAGTTCAGTTCGTGGTATTTAGTTGAGTAGTGATGGAGAGAGAGAGAGAGTTGAGTCTTCAGGTGAGCTGATGACGTTGATCTTCTCGTTGTCCTCCGAAATCCTTTACAAGTCACCGACTGTGACTTTAACCAGGGGGGCCGGTTTTCCTGTGGTGGAGCTATCACCCAGGCGAGGGTGGACACATAGACAACTCCCCACCAGTCAACCCCTTCTTCACCGCTGGAATAGCAATTTGGATCAATCCACCTGATTGATCCTCCAAAACCCACTTTCTCTGCGGGCACAACAATGCTCATTCAGTGTCCAGATCATGTGTCTGAGGTCTGTATCATCTGACCTCCCATTTATTTCACCAGGCTGAGCATCACCTGTCATTCAAAGAGTCCCTCCTTCCTTTGCCTGCAAAGAAATGCACAAACAGGCAACAAGTCCTTGAAGAAATATCAACAACCTGCCTTTGGTCACCATAGCAACCTTCGAGCTGCTCGGTGCTGCCTCCAACTCCAAACTCAGTAGAAATCCAAAGTTACTTCCAATGCCTTAAAGTGACAGTCCAACCGTTAATCTTCGTCTCTCTCTCCTTTCAAAACAAACCATCAATGATGAATGTCTCTCTCTGTCTCTCTTCAAACAGTTAATAGGGGCACTCTTGGATCCCCTCACACTCCCCCTTCCTCAGGGAAAAAAAATTGTCGAAGATGATTTTTTTAAAATGTCCATCACAGGGTTTTAAACAATACAGGGAAAAACATCAGATGACAAAGCAAAAATGGTTACAGTTTTCAACTTAACATCGGGATAAGCAATCAGCTATGATGTTATCAGTACCTTTTACATGTTTGATTATCAAATCAAATTCTTGCAATACTAGACTCCAATTTAACAAACTCCTATTTTTATCTTTCATTTTATTTAAAAACATCAACAAGTGGTCTCTGAGCAGGACAAATATAAACCTCAAAAACTTACAAGGCCAGAATAGGTGCCGATAACTCCTTCTCAACAGTTGAATAATTTTTCTGGTTCACATTAAATTTCTAGAGAAATAAGCTACTGGATGTTCAATGTCATCCACTCCCTTCTGTAACAGTACTGCCCCAGCAGCTTCATCACCAGCATCTGTTGCGATCGAGAATGGTTTCGAGAAATCTGCTGCTTTGAGCACAGGATGATAACACAGGATGGTTTTCAAATGTTCAAACGCCTCCTGGCAAAGGTCACTCCATTCAAATCTTTCACTCTTCCCTAGAAGTTTTGTTAGGGGGAGAGCGATGTCAGCAAAGTTTTTACAGAATTTATAAGACCCAACCATTCCTAAAATCTTCTCAAAGCTTTCTTGTTGGTCAGAACAGGAACTTCAGCAATCGCTTGAACCTTGGAACCTTGTACAGGAGCCAGCTGGCCTTGGCCCACCACATACCCCAGATATGTAACTGTGGCATGGCCAAACTCACTTTTAGCGAGGTTCACGGTAAGAGTGGCCTTAGAAGGTCTGTCAAACCGTTTTTCTACAGCTGCAATATGCTCTTCCCACGTGTCATTCCAGACCACTATGTCATTGATATGAACTCCTGTGCTTCCTAACCCTCTAATCACAGAATTGATCATTCTTTGAAACGTTTCTAGAGGATTTTTCATCCCAAAGTGTAAAACATTGTATTCATACAGTCTCGACGGTGTCACAAATATTGATATCTCTTTAACCCTCTCTGTTAAAGGAACACCCTGGTATCCTTTTAACAAGTCAATCTTAATAAGGTATTTAGCCTTCCCCACTCTATCAATACAGTCATCCATTCTCTTTCCTTGTTCTTTCTTGTTCTTAATTCCTTGTTCAACCCTTTTACTTTCCTCAAAGTTCACTCTGTGAAGATGCTATTTCATAAGCTGGCCTAAATTCATAATGACGTGATGCACTGCACCTGTGCCCCATTTCAAAACACCAGTTAGTCCTTTTACTTGTTTTTTCGGTTTTGGATCCAACTGGTGGACCTTATCAGTAATATTTTCCAAAACAATGGAATTCTGACATTTTGGTGAGTCTAGATTCATGGGCAAACATGCCTTTCCATTCCATTATCAGATTTCATGATTCCATTTCGTGCTACAACAATTCTCCCAGCTGCAATTCCAGTAAACGAGTGTCTTATTTTGACTAGACCATTTTGTAAACTTTCCTTAGCAAAGTCACAAAGCTACTAACTCCCTTCCAGAGTTCTCTGAGCAGGGTCAAAGGTCCTTTTGGCCTGTAACTGAACACAGGTTCCAACAAATTATCCTTCACTGCCTTCTGAATTGAATCTCCACCACCTAATAAGAGGGGAACCCCCTCGTTCCCATTTTCCTCATTTCTCACACAATGATGTCCACCTAAAGGCATACCGTAAGCCATGTTTAAAATTTCAGCCCTGTAACCTTTCAAAATCACCACGTGACTTGCAGGCACTGTGGCTGGTCTCCACCTCCTCATCAACACCCCATCTTTAAGGTAACATCCCACTGACTCTCTCTGAACCTCCTCTCCTGTGAGAGCCATCTCCCTTAAAGCCACCATTCCAGAATCTCGCTTCTGTTCCTCTGTAAATCCCTTCCTCAATAAAGACAAACCTTTCTTATACACCTTACTCTTATCAATTGTACTACCCTCTAAGTCCTGCTGAAATCTGGAAGGTAGAAAAGTCTGTGACACATCATTATAATTTAAACCTTTGGTTTTTCTATCACAAGTCTCAATAGTAACTTTGCTCATCAGCTGAATTGCTGAAACACTCTTATCTTGGAGAGCTGTCAACATGCCTCCATTGTTTATCAAACTCAGCACCATCATCACGCTGATCAGAATCATGTATACATCATGAAAGAGACCAAGCAAACTACCCATCTGATTATGACCTATACTTCAACTTGTATCCATAGCAACTTCCACTCCAAAACCATAACAATTATTCTTTTCCTCCTTCATAACATCACCCTGAATAACAGCATGATCTTGCAGGTGCTTACTTCTGAATGTCCAAACAAAATCCAACAGAGCGGCACATCCACTCTCAGCAGGCCTTTGTCCTGCAAGCAGGGTTAAAGGTCGCGCAACCATCCCAACGTTTTCCAGCACTTTATCCAAAAGTCCAGGAACAGCACTTTTGCCATTATTTCCAACAACACTGACCTCACCAGGTTCCACTTCATGACCAACTTTTAAAACACGGTCAGATACAAATGACTGAGAATCCTCACATTCCACTGGTACCAAGATTAACCCCTTATTCACTGAACCATCTGATGCACAAAAACTGCATTCCTTTCCAACCAAGTCAGGCACCTCAGACTTCAACTGATCCTCAACATCATGTTCAGAATCCTGTGAACTCACAGGTATTTCAACAACCTGAACACATTCAATCGAACGACTGTGTCTTCTGGGCTGTCATCACTTGTCCCAGTTTCAAATTCAAGGTCATCTCGAACCTCCCAGCTATTCTCTGGCCAACTCCTTTCTGGAGTAAACTCAATCTCATGGGTTAAAACTTCTTCGTCTGCTTTCTTAACAGACCCCCTCAGGGTAGGGGCATCCTCTGTCACTGGGTATGCCCTTACCTCATCAGGAACACAACTTTTAAATTCATCACACAAAACTAGCCCTTCCGAGCTGTAAAAATCATCAGGGTCCGACACTAAGCCTCTTTGCTGCAACCTCTCCCTTTTAAACCGTCTCTGCCTTTCTGCCACGTGATCTTCACGTGGCCATTTCTCCCTCTCGAGCTGCCTCTGTCTTTCTGTCTCTGCTCTCCGTTTCTCTGCCTCTCTGGCCTCTCTCTCCAGCTGTTTTAATTTCAGTTCATGCTCCCTGTTGAATATTTCCAACAGAAGCTGAAACTCATCCTCAGCAGGTTCACCTTCCACGAACAACTCTAACGCCTCCTCCTCAAATGTTCCCTTATCAATATAATATTCAACTCTTTTCCTTTGAATTTCTACCTTACTTACACCCTTCTTTACCTCAATTCTCAATTCTTTAGCAATGTCCTGCAACTCGTATGTTTTAGCAAACTTCAGAGTCACCAGGTCTGGTGATTTCAGAAAGTCTCTAACATCCATTTCTGCTGTTTTTTCCACACAACCAAATCAAAAGTCCAAATTCAAAAGGGATTTTCCCCCAATCAATTCAAACCAGCCTCCCGCCAATTGTTCATATCACGGACGCAGGCCCCAATTTATGTCATGGACCCCGTGACGGGGATAAAGAACCGGCAGAAATAGAAACCACTTTGGAGTCTCGTATTGCTATAAACTACTAAATATTTATTAGTAACGATGCAATACAGTAATATAAATGTAAATAAATCACACAGGTTAGCAATGATTATATATAAAAGTAAGTGTGGAATATATATAGCTTCTTTAAGTCTAGGGGTAAAAAGATACAGTCTTACGATGTTGAGTAAAGTTCAGTTCAGTTCAGTTCGTGGTATTTAGTTGAGCAGCGACGGAGAGAGAGAGAGTGTGAGTTGCGTCTTCAGGTGAGCTGTTGCTGTCGATCTTTTCGTCGTCCTCCGAAATCCTTTACAAGTCACCGACTGTGACTTTAACCAGGGGGACCGGTTTTCCTGTGGTGGAGCTATCACCCAGGCGAGGGTGGAAACATCGACAACTCCCCACCGGTCAACCCCTTCTTCACCGCTGGAATAGCAATTTGGATCAATCCGCCTGATTGATCCTCCAAAACCCACTTTCTCTGCGGGCACAACAATGCTCATTCAGTGTCCAGATCATGTGTCTGAGGTCTGTATCATCTGACCTCCTATTTATTTCTCTGTGCTGAGCATCACCTGTCATTCAAAGAGTCCCTCCCTCCTTTGTCTGTAAAGGGATGCGAGCAGGCAACAAGTCCTTGGAAGTAACATCAATAATGTCCTGTCGGTCACCATAGCAACTTTCGAGCTGCTCGGTGCTGTCTCCAAACCCAACTCAGTAGAAATCCACAGTTACTTCCAATGTCTTAAAGTGACAGTCCAACCGTTAATCTTCGTCTCTCTCTCCTTTCCAAACAAACCATCAATGATGAATGTCTCTCTTCAAATAGTTAATAGGGGCACTCCTGGATCCCCTCACAATACACTTATTGTGATTTATAGTTTTATTATCATGAGTTGCAATGTACGGCTGCTGCAAAACAACTGATGTCATGTCATATGCCGGTGGTACAGTATTAACCCTGATTCTGGTTCTAATTCTCACCCATGGCTCCAAGTAGCTGTTTGCTTCGAAAAGCCAGGCTAAGCCAGCTGAGAGCAGCCAGTAGCCTCGTACCCCACTACGAAAGCGACATGGCTGTCTTTGCATGCACGGTCAGCTCTGGCGGGCTGAGCTGACGGGATCAACAGTGCAAACCAATGACCAGGAAGGTGGTTCTGTAACGCTCCGCGGAGAGCAAAGGGCATGACAAGGCACACAAGACATCAAGGCCATCCATTGCAACAAGGAACCCCAGTTTGTGATGACTACTCGTACCACTGGTCCCGGACTTCTGAGGTCGAGAGAGTGCAACGGCTCTCCCACTTTAAAAACTCTGCCGTCATGGCTGGATACAATGGACAACCAACATCAGGTCACCCCACAATCCCCTTCATTCCAAGCGATAATTTCCTAGACTGTCCATCATTTATTTCTGAGGAAGTTGCCAGCTCCTCGAGTCCTGGCAACATCTTCATAAACTATCTCCCCACTCTTTCCAGTTTAATGATGTCTTTACATAACAGGATGACCAAAATTGGTCTACGCTCTGTCCGCCAGAGAAAGCAGGATCTCCCAGTGGCCACACATTTTAATTCCACGTCCCATTCCCATTCTGACATGTCTATCCACGGCCTCCTCTACTGTAAAGATGAAGCCACACTCAGGTTGGAGGAACAACACCTTATCTTCCGTCTGGGTAGCCTCCAACCTGATGGCATGAACATCGACTTCTCTAACTTCCGCTAAGGCCCCACCTCCCCCTCGTACCCCATCTGTTACTCATTTTTATGCACACATTCTTTCTCTCACTCTCCTTTTTCTCCCTCTGTCCCTCTGAATATACCTCTTGCCCATCCTCTGGGTCACACCCCTCCCTCCTTGTCTTTCTTCCCGGACCTCCTGTCCCATGATCCTCTCGTATCCCCTTTTGCCTATCACCTGTCCAGCTCTCAGCTCTATCCCTCCCCCTCCTGTCTTCTCCTATCATTTTGAATCTCCCCTTCCCCCTCCAACTTTCAAATCCCTTACTCACTCTTCCTTCAGTTAGTCCTGATGAAGGGTCTCGGCCTGAAACGTCGACTGCACCTCTTCCTATAGATGCTGCTTGGCCTGCTGCGTTCACCAGCAACTTTGATATATGTTGCTGACCTGCTTTAAGTCTTGTACAACTATAACAAGTAGAGGATACAGACCAGTTAAACACAGGTAAAGTCCTCTCCATCATTGAGCACATCTACACAGAGTGCTGTCACAAGAAAGCAGCATCTATCACCAGGGACCCAACACCCAGGCCATGCTCCTTCCCCACTGCTGCCAACAGGAAGGAGGTACAGGAGCCTCAGCACCCACACCACCAGGCTCAGGAGCAGTTATTACCTCTCAACCATCAGGGTGAAGGTACAGGAGCCTCAGGTCCCACACCACCAGGATCAGGAACAGTTATTACCCCTCAACCATCAGGTCCCACACCACCAGGCTCAGGGACAGTTATTACCCCTCAACCATCAGCACCCACACCACCAGGTTCAGGAACAGTTATTACCCCTCAACCATCAGGTCCCACACCACCAGGTTCAGGAACAGTTAATACCCCTCAACCATCAGGTCCCACACCACCAGGTTCAGGAACAGTTATTACCCCTCAACCATCAGGTCCCACACCACCAGGTTCAGGAACAGTTATTACCCTACAACCATCAGGTCCCACACCACCAGGTTCAGGAACAGTTATTACCCCTCAACCATCAGGCTCTTGAACCAGAGGGCGTAACTTCACTCAACCTCACTCCTCACATCACTGAACTGTTCCCACAACCTATGGACTCACTTTCAAGGACTCTTCATCTCATGTTCTCCATATTTATTGTTTATTTATTTATTATTGTTTTTCTTATTTCTTTTCCCTTTTGTATTTGCAGAGTTTGTTGTCTGTTGGGTGTGGTCTTTCGTTGATCCGATTGTTTCTCTTGAATTGACTGTGATTGCCCACAGGGAAAGTGAGTCTCAGGATGGTGCGTATATGGTGATATAGATATGTTTATTTTATGATATAAATTGATAATAAACTTACTTTGAACTTTGAATTGCAACATAACATCGTCACTCTTATGTCTTATGTCAATGGTGGGAAAGCTGACAGGGAGGATTCTTAGAGGCAGGATTTACAGCATTTGGAGAAGAGGTGGTCAGCATGGCTCTGTGAGGGACAGGTCATACCTCACGAGCCTGAGGAAATGACAAAACAAATTGCTGAAGGTAGAGGAGCCAAAGGCCCACACTCATCCATGCAGATCTTTTTGAAGTCGGTGAAAACTGTGGCGTATTCTTTCAGATTCTGAATATTGTCCAGTCCACCAGCTCAAAGCAGTCCTGTAATCATTCCTAGACATTAGCTTCTTGGTCCTCACCACTGGTGCTGCTGTCTTTAGTCTCTGCCTATACCTCAGGAGGAGAAGTACAGCCAGGTGGTTGGACTTGTCAAGGTGTGGGCATAGGATGGCACAGCAGGTGGTGGTGTAACAGTGATTAAATGTGTGGGCTCCTCTGCTTCCACTGGTGATGTGCTGGTGGCTTCTTCAAGCTGGCCTGGTTGAGGCCTCCTGTAATGGACGTGGGCTGTTTCCTGACTGCTGATCATGGTACTCAGCTTCTGCCGTGACAACCTGACATTGGCCTGAGCTGGAGTCTACACCATGACCAGGATATAGGCAGAAAACACCCTCAGCAGATAAAATGACCACTAGAGTAACATACAAATAACATACACTCAGTGCCCACTTTATCAGGTACACCTGTACACCTGGTCATCAATGTAAGTATAAAAGCATGCAGACAAGTGGTTCAGTTGTTGTTCAGACCAAACATCGGAATTGAGAAGAAATGTGGTCTAAATGATTTTGTGAAATGATGATGGGTGCCAGACGGGGTGGTTTGAGTATCTCAGAAATGGCTGATCTTTTGGGATTTTCATGCATAGCAGTCTCTGAGGATCGAACCTGGTCCCAACACATTGATGTCATCATAAAGAAGACAAGACAGCAGCTATACTTCATTAGGAATTTGAAGAGATTTGTCAGTCAACAAATACACTCAAAAACTTCCATAGTTGTACCGTGGACAGCATTCTGACAGGCTGCATCACTGTCTGGTATGGGGAGGGGCCACTGCACAGGACCGAAAGAAGCTGTCAAGTATGACAGTGGGAAATCAAGTGTGACGGTGGGAAAGTGTGTATGCAACCGGAGGAAATAGCAGAGTACTTAATGAATACTTTACTTCAGTATTCACTGTGGAAAAGGATCTTGGTGATTGTAGTGATGACTTGCAGCAGACTGAAAAGCTTGAGCATGTAGATATTAAGAAAGAGGATGTGCTGGAGCTTTTGGAAAGCATCAAGTTGGATAAGTCACCGGGACCAGATGAGATGTACCCCAGGCTACTGTGGGAGGCGAGGGAGGAGATTGCTGAGCCTCTGGCGATGATCTTTGCATCATCAATGGTGATGGGAGATGTTCCAGAGGATTGGAGTGTTGCGGATGTTGTTCCATTATTCAAGAAAGGGAGTACGGATAGCCCAGGAAATTATAAACCAGTGAGTTTTACTTCAGTGGTTGGTAAGTTGATGGAGAAGATCCTGAGAGGCGGGATTTATGAACATTTGGAGAGGCATAATATGATTAGGAATAGTCAGTATGGTTTTGTCAAGGGCAGGTCATGCCTTACAAGCCTGATTGAATTTTTTGAGGATGTGACTAAACACAGTGATGAAGGTAGAGCAGGAGATGTAGCGTATATGGAGTTCAGCAAGGCATTTGATAAGGTACCCCATGCAAGGCTTATTGAGAAAGTAAGGAGGCATGAGATCCAAGGGGACATTGCTTTGTGGATCCAGAACTGACTTGCCCACAGAAGGCAAAGAGTGGTTGTAGACGGGTCATATTCTGCATGGAGTTCAGTGACCAGTGATGTGTCTCAGGGAACTGCTCTGGGACCCTTACTCTTCGTGATTTTTATAAATTATCTGCATGAGGAAGTGGAGGGATGGGTTAGTAAGTTTGCTGATGACACAAAGGTTGGGGGTGTTGTGGATAGTGCGGAGGGTTGTCAGAGGTTACAGCAGGACATTGATAGGATGCAAAACTGGGCTGAGAAGTGGCAGATGGAGTTCAACCCAGATAAGTGTGAATTGGTTTGTTTTGGTAGGTCAAATATGATGGCAGAACATAGTATTAAAGGTAAGACTCTTGGCAGTGTGGAGGATCAGAGGGATCTTGAGGTCTGAGTCTATAGGACACTCAAAGCTGCTGCGTAGGTTGACTCTGTGGTTGAGAAGGCATATGGTGCATTGGCCTTCATCAATCGTGGAATTGAATTTAGGAGCCGAGAGGTAATGTTGCAGCTATATAGGACCATGGTCAGACCCCACTTGGAGTACTGTGCTCAGTTCTGGTCACCTCACTACAGAAAGGATGTGGAAAGCATAGAAAGGGTGCAGAGGAGATTTACACGGATGTTGCCTGGATTGGGGAGCATGCCTTATGAGAATAGGTTGAGTGAACTCGGCCTTTTCTCCTTGGAGCGACAGAGGATGAGAGGTGACCTGATAGAGGTGTATAAGATGATGAGAGGCATTGATTGTGTGGATAGTCAAAGGCTCTTTCCCAGGGCTGCCACAAGAAGACACAGGTTTAAAGTGCTGGGGAGTAGGTATAGAGGTGATTACAGGGGAAAGTTTTTTTACGCAGAGAGTGGTGAGTGCGTGGAATGGGCTGCCAGCAATGGTGGTGGAGGTGGATACGATAGGGTCTTTTAAGAGACTCCTGGACAGGTACATGGAGCTTAGAAAAATAGAGGGCTGTGAGTAACCCAAGTAATTTCTAAGGTAGGGACATATTTGGCACAACTTTATGGGACAAAGGGCCTGTATTGTGCTGTAGGTTTTCTGTGTTTCTATGTTTAAGGTTGTAAATCTAGTCAGCTCCATCTTGGGCACTAGCCTACAAAGTACCCAGGACATCTTTAGGGACTAGTGTCTCAGAAAGGCAGCGTCCATTATTAAGGACCTCCAGCACCCAGGGCATGCCCTTTTCTCACTGTTACCATCAGGTAGGAGATACAGAAGCCTGAAGGCACACACTCAGCGATTCAGGAACAGCTTCTTCTCCTCTGCCATCCAATTTCTGAATGGACTTTGAAGCTTTGGACACTACCTCACTTTTTTAATATAGTGTACAGCATTTCTGTTTTTGCACATTTTTTAATAATCTATTCAATATGTGTAATTTACTTGTTTATTTATTATTTTTTATTTTATTTATTATGACTATTTTTTTCCTGTCTCTGCTAGATTACATATTGCATTGAACTGCTGCTGCTAATTTAACAAATTTCACGTCACGTGCCCGTGATAATAAACCGGATTCTGATACTGATTCTGATTGATTCTCTAGAGTTTACAGAGAATGGTGCAAGAAACAAAAAAAAAATCAAATGAACAGCATTTCTGTGGGTGAAAATGTCTTGTTAATGAGAGAGGTCAGAGGAGAACAGCCAGACCAGTCCAAACTGCCAGGAAGACGACAGTGACTCTGAAAATCACACATAACGACAGTGATGCACAGAGGAGCATCTCTGAATGCACAACACGTCAAACCTTGAAGTGGGTGGGCTACAACAGCAGAAGTCCACAAACATCCACTCAGTGGCCAGTTATTTAGGTAGAGGAGGTGTAAATGGCCAAAGGTCCCAGCACAGAGCCCGGGTGGCCTGAGGACTCACTGTTCCAGTCTGAGAAACAACCTTCAGCCTTCGCACTCTGTTACCCAACATGCAGCCATTTATGTATCTTCATCACTAGGTTTTGCCGCTTCCCAAATAAAGTCAATCAGGCTCACGAGATAGGATCTGTCCGTCACAAAGCCTTGAAGACCTGACTACCCATAGCACCATTAAACATTGAAGAAGAATTAGGCCATTGTGTCTGCTCCACCATTCCATCACGCCTGATTTATTATCCCTCTCAAACCTATCCCTCTGCCTTCTCCCCATAACCTTTGACTCCCTGGCTAATCAAGAACCTATCAACCTCTGCTTTAGATATACCCAATGTCTTGGCCTCCACAGATGTACTTGGCAATAAATTCCACAGATTCACCACCCTCTGGCTAAAGAAATTCCTCTTAATTTTTGTTCTAAATGCAAGTCCATCAATTCTGAAGCAGTGCCCACTGGTCCTAGACTCCCCTACAATAGGAAACATCCTCTCCACATCCATTCTATCTAGACCTTTCAATATTCAATAGGTTTCAATGAGATCCCCCTCATTCTTTTAAACTCCAGCAAGTACAGGCCCGAGCCATCAAACACTCCTCATGCATTAACCCTTGCATTCCCAAAATCATTCTTATGCACCTCCTCTGGATCCTCTCCAATGCCAGCACATCTTTTCTTAGATAAGGGGCCCAGAACTGCTCACAATGCTCCAAGTGTTGGCTGAGCAAAACTTTATAAAGCCTCAGCATCACATCATTGTTTTAAAATTCTACTCCTCTCCAAATGCTGTAAATTCTGTCTCTGAGAATCCACTCCATTAGTTTGCCCACCACTCATGGTAGGAGTCGGAGTGGAGATGCTACACTTCGGTAGCACCAACCGGGGTAGGTCTGACACAGTGAACGGTAGGGCACTGAAGGTGTGGTGGAGCAAAGGGATCTGGTAATACAGGTCCATAAATCATTGAAAGTGGCTTCACAGGTAGATAGGGTCATAAAGAAAGCTCTTAGCAGATTGGCCTTCATAAATCTGTAGCCCTCCTGGCCACCCTCAGGGTCGCTCAGCTCGCTGTCGTCTAGGGAAACAGCCTCGGCCCTGCCAAACTGGGTAATTCGTTTGTGTGGATGCTGTGTGATGTACCCCACCCCGCCCAAATAACAGACAATACACCAGATACGATTAAATGATTTACAGTTTATAGCTATTACTGGAACTATATAATTAATAGACAATAAAATATAAAAGGAAAATAAAAGGCGCCACACTTATCAAAGTTCAATCTCTTCGTGCACAAAACAGCTGGAGCTCAGGACCCTTCTTCTTCACCCTGCGACCCCTCGGACCACCTCGACCGGTCGCCTGGGACCAACAATGGTGGTCGACCAGACGCTCCACACGAGTCCGTCTCCGTCTCCCCGCCGAATGCCCTCCTCGGGGTCCGACCCTGTTAGCGGACATCACAGCACCTCCATCCTCTGTCTCGCTCTCCTGCCTTCTGCCCCAAAACCTCGCGCATACAAATCTCCCAGATACACCAAAATCATAACAACTATCCCAATTGGTTAATAGCACCCTGCTGTCTGTATCAACCCAAGCAAATGTCTAGCTGGAGACTTTCTCAGCATTTAACATAACAAAGAACCCATTTTAATTAGCCTATGCAGTAAAAGGCAAAACCCCGTTACAAATCAAACTACTGAGTACAGGAGTTGGGGTGTTATGCTGAAGATATATAAGATGTTGGTGAGGCCTAATTGGAGTATTTTTGTGCAGTTTTGGCCACCTGCCTAGAGGAAAGATATAAATAAGATTGAAAAAGTGCAGAGAAATTTTACAAGGATGTTGCCAGGTCTGGAGGACCTGAGATATAAGGAAAGATTGAATAGGTTAGGACTTTATTCCTTGAGGGGAGATTTGATAGGGTAAACAAAATTATGTAGAGTATAGTTAGTGCAACGCTTTCACTAGACCCAATCGCTAACTCTGCTAACGGCCACGTGATTCAGCAGTGAGAAGGCCACCTTTCATAAACAATATACGCCTCGGGTTCGTAAACAATATACATCTAGGGTCTTATTGAAACAAATAAGATTATTAAGGGATTGGACACGCTGGAGGTAGGAAGCATGTTCCCGCTGATGGGTGAGTCCAGAACCAGAGGCCACAGTTTAAGAATAAGGGGTAGGCCATTTAGAATGGAGTTGAGGAAAAACTTTTTCACTCAGAGAGTGGTGAATATATGGAATGCTCTGTCCCAGAAGCTGTGGAGGCCAAGTCTCTGGATGCTTTCAAGAAAGAGATGGATAGAGCTCTTAAAGATAGCGGAATCAAAGGTTATGGGGATAAGGAAGGAACTGGATACTGATTGTGGATGATCAGCCATGATCACAGTGAATGGCGGTGCTGGCTCGAAGGGCCGAATGGCCTACTCCTGCACCTATTGTCTATTGACTATTGTCTATTGTCTCTCGAATGTTCCATGGCGTCCCACTGGGTAGAAAGTTGCAACCCATATGGCTGACATAACATTCTTAAGTTGGACAAGCTTCAGTCAGGGTTTGGAGGAATTGAATAATTTAAAGATAAGCTTCTTATCTTTAGCTGAAGCCAAAACACTCTTACTAGCAGGACCTATTGCTCAGCAAGGGAGTTGAGGCTGAGTACAGGGCTACGGTGGGAAACTTTGCCACATGGTGTGAGCAGAATTATCTGCAGCTTAATGTGAAAAAGACTAAAGAGCTGGTGGTAGACCTGAGGAGAGCTAAGGTACCGGTGACCCTTGTTTCCATCCAGGGGGTCAGTGTGGACATGGTGGAGGATTACAAATACCTGGGGATACAAATTGACAATAAACGGGACTGGTCAAAGAACACTGAGGCTGTCTACAAGAAGGGTCAGAGCCGTCTCTATTTCCTGAGGAGACTGAGATCCTTTAACGATGTCGGACAATGCTGAGGATGTTCTATGAGTCTGTGGTGGCCAGTGCGCTCATGTTTGCTGTTGTGTGCTGGGACAGCAGGCTGAGGGTAGCAGACACCAACAGAATCAACAAACTCATTCGTAAGGCCAGTGATGTTGTGGGGATGGAAATGGACTCTCTGACGGTGGTGTCTGAAAAGAGGATGCTGTCCAAGTTGCATGCCATGTTGGACAATGTCTGCCATCCACTACATAATGTACTGGATGGGCACAGGAGTACATTCAGCCAGAGACTCATTCCACCAAGATGCAACACAGAGCATCATAGGAAGTCATTCCTGCCTGTGGCCATCAAACTTTACAACTCCTCCCTTGGAGGGTCAGACACCCTGAGCCAATAGGCTGGTCCTGGACTTATTTCCATCTGGCATAGTTTACATATTACTACTTAGTTATTTATGGTTTTATATTGCTATATTTATACTCTATTCTTGGTTGGTGCAACTGTAACGAAACCCAATTTCCCTCAGGATCAATAAAGCGTGTCTATCTATCTATTTTACAAAAAACTGCTAAAATAAAATACCTCATAGCATAGCAGTAGAAATCTTAACCAGGTCATTACATTCTTCTTCCACCAAAAAATAGTCCTGTCCTCATGATTTTGGAACCATTATTTATAACACAATATTCAAATGAATTTTATGATTTCAGGACCCCCAATCCCTTTGTAAATGGCAGTAAGGTATCTCACTGGTGGGATAGATGCAACACTCTGTTTTCCCAGTGCATCATATGCCAGGCTATCTGGAGATTTCCTGACCCTCTGACATCTTTGTATCTCATCTTCAGCTTCTTCACCCTCAGGCACTCTTCATAGCTCTTCCTGATTACTTGGGGATGCTTCCCCTATCACTCGTACCTCCCGGTGATTCAATTCCTCCAACCTCTGACTGAACTCAGTTTCCTTCAGTTTAAGCAGGTGCTGCCGAACGTCTTCAACCTCTCTTGGAAAGGGTTGTGCTCTGTCACTCTAGCTACTGCTCCGGGACAAACATGGCAGGTTTACATGGGATGCACCACACAGTTCCTTGTTTCTGCTCATCATCCTGCTTAGGAGGACAATGAGCAGCTTCTCAAAATCAGCTCTGAACACTGGGTGAATGGAAAAGGTCTTCAAAAAATTCTCTCCATTTCTCTCCTTGCATGCTCCCACAAGCCTTCTCACAATGGGAATATTTGTTCCCACAAAAAATGGAAGCTTCACTTTTTTCAACCGGATCCGGGCAAACCAACACTGGTGTGTCAATAGTCTAAGTTACTCCAACATCTGCTTCCGAAAACTCCAGTTTCAATGACAAGTAACCATCGTGTGGGCCCCCATCAGTACTACTACTACTACGTTGACTCAGGCCTAGGGGGCCGGCGTCGGGCACGATGATGGACTCTCTTCTCCCTCTCCCTCATCAGTGTGTTCAGTTCATCTACATTAGCCGCGCCGCTGTCTTCTAGGAGTGTGTTGACCATAGTCTTGGGAGGGCGCCCAGGGTTCCTCCTCCCACGCTTGGGCTCCCATATGATGACTAGGCTGGCAGGTAGCTCGGGATGGCGTAGACAGTGCCCCACTAGTTGCAGTCTTCTCGCCTCAATTTTAGTGGTGAGCATCTGTAGGTCGTTATAGAGCTCGACGTTCGTCATGTGCTGTTGCCAACTCACGTCAAGAGCCATCCGGAGCATTCGTGTATAGCAACCATCTAGAGACTTTCGCATAGTCTTGGTGAGTGTCCACGTCTCGCATCCGTACGTGAGAATGGACTCTATGACTGCTATGAAAATCCTCTTTTTAAGCCCCCTGATCTAAGTACCCATCAGCACTAAGCCCCAAAATCTCAAGGGCACAGAGTGGCATCAATGGTAAATGCATCAAATACCGGTTGTAAAAGGAAAGTAACTTGAGAACCTGTGTCAAGTAATTCTCTGGCATAAATGTCTTCAATCTGTACAGATACATCAGAGCTTGGTCCTCTTCCAGAACTTGCATGTAGTGAGCTGACGTGGCTAATGGGTTTTCTGCCTTTGGGAAACTCTCTCTATCAGCTGCCAGTCCCTTTAAACTCTCTACCAGTCTCTGTTTTTCATATTATCTGAGCTCTGCCATTCCTCCAGTAACTCAGCCCAAGCCTCAGATTCTTCTTCCCCATCCAGCATGGGCTTGACCCCAGAGAACATTCTCAGCCTACGATAACTTTGGCTCTCCGCAGGTACACGTTGGCATTTATCAACCACTGATGTACTAGCCGAAACCAGCTCAGTCCAACAGCTGAAAGACTTATTAGACTTCTCACATCAGACAACTCCCTTTTCCTCACTTCACAGAAATGAGAACAGCTTGTCTTTAAAGTTTTCGCACTCAGCTACATTCCCCACTTCTCTGGAGATATGAACTGGCCATAACCCCGCCCCCCCACCGCACCTCTCCAGGTGCCCATCCTATCGGGCAGTGTGACTTCAGTCATGACACTGGTGGTCTGGACTAACGCAACTTCTGTACCAAGACATCATTCAATCAGTGTAATTTCTCCCAACACTTTCACAGAACTCAGTGCTCTAAGTAGCAGTTCGTTGGGAATTCAGATGTCCACCCTGCTCAGAACACAAGCATTACGTGTGGATACCCTCTTCATATTGCACCAGACCTTAACCCCTGTGGCATCCATAACATACCTTAACTATGACACACCTCACTTTCCACAAACACTAGTTTAAACACTGGCTTAAATACACAAATAAACTGCTTAATCAATGCTTATACGGCATCCGACCGCGCATGAGTCCCCTCAATGTAACCACTCACAGGGCTCGTATACAAACTTGCTAACTCTGCAAACAGCCATGTGAGTCCGTGGTGGAAAAGCCACCCCTCATAAACAACATACATCCATCTCTCACTGCTCCCCATCACCATCTCTCACTGCTCCCCGTCACCATCTCTCACTGCTCGCCATCACCATCTCTCACTGCTCCCCGTCACCATCTCTCACTGCTCGCCATCACCATCTCTCAGTGCTCCCCATCACCATCTCTCACTGCTCCCCATCACCATCTCTCACTGCTCCCCATCACCATCTCTCACTGCTCCCCATCACCATCTCTCACTGCTCCCCGTCACCATCTCTCACTGCTCCCCATCACCATCCCTCAGTGCTCCCCATCACCATCTCTCACTGCTCCCCGTCACCATCTCTCACTGCTCCCCGTCACCATCTCTCACTGCTCGCCATCACCATCTCTCACTGCTCCCCGTCACCATCTCTCACTGCTCCCCGTCACCATCTCTCACTGCTCCCCGTCACCATCTCTCACTGCTCGCCATCACCATCTCTCACTGCTCCCCGTCACCATCTCTCACTGCTCCCCGTCACCATCTCTCACTGCTCCCCGTCACCATCTCTCACTGCTCGCCATCACCATCTCTCACTGCTCCCCGTCACCATCTCTCACTGCTCGCCATCACCATCTCTCAGTGCTCCCCATCACCATCTCTCACTGCTCCCCATCACCATCTCTCACTGCTCCCCATCACCATCTCTCACTGCTCCCCATCACCATCTCTCACTGCTCCCCGTCACCATCTCTCACTGCTCCCCATCACCATCTCTCAGTGCTCCCCGTCACCATCTCTCACTGCTCGCCATCACCATCTCTCACTGCTCCCCGTCACCATCTCTCACTGCTCCCCGTCACCATCTCTCACTGCTCGCCGTCACCATCTCTCACTGCTCCCCGTCACCATCTCTCACTGCTCCCCGTCACCATCTCTCACTGCTCCCCGTCACCATCTCTCACTGCTCGCCATCACCATCTCTCACTGCTCCCCGTCACCATCTCTCACTGCTCCCCGTCACCATCTCGCACTGCTCCCCGTCACCATCTCTCACTGCTCCCCGTCACCATCTCTCACTGCTCGCCGTCACTATCTCTCACTGCTCCCCGTCACCATCTCTCACTGCTCCCCGTCACCATCTCGCCCTGCTCCCCGTCACCATCTCTCACTGCTCGCCGTCACCATCTCTCACTGCTCGCCGTCACCATCTCTCACTGCTCCCCGTCACCATCTCTCACTGCTCGCCGTCACCATCTCTCACTGCTCGCCATCACCATCTCGCACTGCTCCCCATCACCATCTCTCACTGCTCCCCGTCACCATCTCTCACTGCTCCCCGTCACCATCTCTCACTGCTCCCCATCTGTAATTTCTTGGGCTCCTCAACTTTTCGACCACATTTTGACTCAGACTCGCTATCGCAGCCATATATCCTTCCTTGGAACGTGCCTCCGTCGCCAACTTACTCCAGTTGGCTTTAGGATTTGTTTCCGAGGCTCTCAATTTGGACCTTCTGAGGATCCCAGGTACTCACATTTTATTGACTCTGCCTCTTGTCGTTTCTCCCATCAAGCTCTGAAGGCGACCCTCTCCGCCATGGCGTCCCCATCCCAGACCCTTCCACACCTTCGGGACATTCAAAACCCGGACTCCAGCAACGACCATGGACACCTTCACAGCGATTGCGCAACCACCAACTGCGACTCCAGCCTTGAACTCCAGGCCAGGTCTTTATGTGCTGCTATTGTGACTCCCGTCTCCCCTTCCCCCACCAATACTCTGCAATCCTGTCTCCCTCAGATCCCACCGTCAGCTCCTGGGTCCTCAGAGGCTCCATCTTCCTCTCACCCCAACTCTCCCCTTTCCATTGACACCCCCAGCCTCCCCCCTCTCATCCCAGCTCTCATCCGTGCGTGGTCTTTACCATCCCCTCCGACCTTCAGCTGTCTCAGTAAGGGCCTCACCTTTGTTCCACTTCGCCCACACCTCAGCGAATTCCGTGTTCGCCATGACACTGAACTCTTCTTCCGCCGTCTCCGTCTCTGAGCCTACTTCTTCGGCAAGGACTCTTCCACCCCCACCGATGACCCCTTCTCCTGTCTTCAATCCTCCTCCTCTTCATGGAGGCCCCACTCTGGTCTTCTGCCTGCTCTGGATCTCTTTATTGCTAACTGCCGACGAGACATCAACTGTCTCGACTTCACCGCACCTTGTTCCAATTCCAACCTCACTCCTTCCGAACGCTCTGCTCTCCACTCCCTCCGCACTAATCCTAACCTTATTATTAAACCCGCCGATAAGGGGGGTGCTGTTGTAGTCTGGCGTACTGACCTCTACCTTGCCAAGGCACAGCGACAACTCGCGGATACCTCCTCTTATTTACCCCTCGATCGTGACCCCACGAAGGAGCACCAGGCCATTGTCTCCCACACCATCACCAACTTTATCCACTCAGGGGATCTCCTATCCACTGCTACCAACCTTATAGTTCCCACACCTCGCACTTCCCATTTCTACCTCCCACCCAAGATCCACAAACCTGCCTGTCCAGTTAGACCTATTGTCTCAGCTTGCTCCTGCCCCAGCGAACTCATTTCTGCATACCTCGACACTGTTTTATCCCCCATTGTTCAATCCCTTCCTACTTATGTTCGTGACACTTCTCACGCTCTTAAACTTTTCGATGATTTTAAGTTCCCTGGCCCCCACCGCTTTATTTTCACCATGGATGTCCAGTCCCTATATACTTCCATCCCCCATCAGGAAGGTCTCAAAGCTCTCCGCTTCTTTTTGGATTCCAGACCTAATCAGTTCCCCTCTACCACCACTCTGCTCCATCTAGCGGAATTAGTCCTTACTCTTAATAATTTCTCCTTTGGCTCCTCCCACTTCCTCCAAACTAAAGGTACAGCTATGGGCACCCGTATGGGTCCTAGCTATGCCTGCGTTTTTGTTGGCTTTGTGGAACAATCTATGTTCCAAACCTATTCTGGTATCTGTCCCCCACTTTTCCTTCGCTACATCGACGACTGCATTGGCGCTGCTTCCTGCACGCATGCTGAGCTCGTTGACTTCGTTAACTTTGCCTCCAACTTTCACCCTGCCCTCAAGTTTACCTGGTCCATTTCCGACACCTCCCTCCCCTTTCTAGATCTTTCTGTCTCTATCTCTGGAGACAGCTTATCCACTGATGTCTACTATAAGCCTACTGACTCTCACAGCTATCTGGACTATTCCTCTTCTCACCCTGTCTCTTGCAAAAATGCCATCCCCTTCTCGCAATTCCTCCGTCTCCGCAGCATCTGCTCTTAGGATGAGGCTTTTCATTCCAGGACAAGGGAAATGTCCTCCTTTTTTAAGAAAGGGGCTTCCCTTCCTCCACCATCAACTCTGCTCTCAAACGCACCTCCCCCATTTCACGCACATCTGCTCTCACTCCATCCTCCTGCCACCCCACTAGGAATAGGGTTCCCCTTGTCCTCACCTACCACCCCACCAGCCTCCAGGTCCAACCTATAATTCTCTGTAATTTCCGCCACCTCCAACGGAATCCCACCATTAAGCACATCTTTCCCTCCCCTCCCCCTCTGCTTTCCACAGGGATCGCTCCCTACGCAACTCCCTTGTCCATTCGTCCCCCCCATCCCTCCCCACCGATCTCCCTCCTGGCACTTATCCTTGTAAGCGGAACAAGTGCTACACATGCCCTTACACTTCCTCCCTTACCACCATTCAGGGCCCCAGACAGTCCTTCCAGGTGAGGCAACACTTCACCTGTGAGTCGGCTGGGGTGATATACTGCATCCGGTGCTCCCGATGTGGCCTTCTATAGATTAGCAAGACCCGACACAGACTAGGAGATCATTTTGCTGAACATCTACGCTCTGTCCGCTGGAGAAAGCAGGATCTCCCAGTGGCTACACATTTTAATTCCACGTCCCGTTCCCATTCTGATATGTCTATCCACAGACTCCTCTACTGTAAAGATGAAGCCACACTCAGGTTGGAAGAACAACACCTTATATTCCGTCTGGGTAGCCTCCAACCTGATGGCATGAACATTGACTTCTCTAACTTTTGTTAATGCCCGACCTCCCCCTTGTACCCCATCTGTTATTTATTTATACACACATTCTTCTTCTCGCTCTCCTTTTTCTTCCTCTGTCCCTCTCACTATACTCCTTGCCCATCCTCTGGTTTCTCCCCCCCCTCCCCCTTTTCTTTCTCTCTGGGCCTCCTGTCCCATGATCCTCTCATATCCCTTTTGCCTATCACCTGTCCAGCTCTTGGCTCCATCCCTCCCCCTCCTGTCTTCTCCTATGATTTTGGATCTCCCTCCCCCTCCCACTTTCAAATCTCTTACTAGCTCTTCTTTCAGTTAGTCCTGACAAAGGGTCTCGGCCCGAAACGTCGACTGTACCTCTTCCTAGAGATGCTGCCTGGCCTGCTGCATTCACCAGCAACTTTTATGTGTGTTGCTTGAAATTCCAGCATCTGCAGATTTCCTCATGTTAACATACATCCATTGTTTTGGGCTTCAACCACACAGGAAAGCTGGGATGTTCCAACTGATTGGAGTGAATGCAGACATCCCACCCTGCAAAAACTCATTTCAGGGAGGTAGCACCATCAATTTGCAGGAGACTTGCGGGAGAGGTGGGATGTCTGCAATAGAGTAGCTCCTTAGCAGCCAACCAGCTAGTTTAAATAACGTTAGCTATGCTAATGAACGAATGACACCTGTTAAACTCACCTCAACATGTCTTTTACAGTCTTAACCCACCATGGGCAATAGAAAAGTCACTGTTGCAAACAGTGCAGCGAGCAACACTGTCATTATTTTTGACCCCTATTAGGCAGGGGTACACTTTAGGGTAGTCTGGGGTGACGTACGTTTTATATATTTTTTGGAACACTCTGCCATGGCGCGCTCTCGCTCGCGCTCTCCCTCTCTCTCGTGGTCGCTCGCGTGCTCTCTCGCTCTCTCGCTCGCGTGCTCTCGCTTGCTTTCTCTCTCGCTCTCTCTCGCTCGCGTGCACTCTCTCTCGTGGTCACTCTCACACTCTCTCTTGCTCGCTCTCAAAAAAATCGATTTCCCTGATATTGTATATAATTTGCGGGCATCAGGGAGACACTATTAATATGCGGGAGACTCCCGGAACTTCCGGGAGAGGTGGGATGTCTGTGAATGTTGTGTAAATGCTGCCTTGTACACAGTTATCGTTCACCAGGAAATAGACAGGGGGTATGGACAGCTATAGTCCTGAGTATGACTCTAAACTGCAACCGGTGACGAGAAGCAAAAACCTGAACAATCCCTTGACTACTTGTAATTAATTAAAGAAGAAAACTTAAGACAAAAATTTACAATTGAAGTAAGGAATAGATTTCAAAGTCTAGAAATAGAATCTGTTGAAGATGATAGCAAACACATAGAAATGAAGTTTAACTCTCTGAAGGATGCCTTGATAGAATCAGCAAAGTCAGTGATTCCTAAAAAAGAAAAAAGCACAAAGAATGTCAGACTAAATCAAAAATCTAATGGAAGAAAGGAGACTGAAGAAAGCAAATTCTATAGAATATAAGTCCTTAAATAAAAATGTTAAAAGCTTATGTCAAAAAGCCAAAGAAGAGGAGAAGAAGATGGTGACGCGACGGCAGCACGCGCGGCCTCTCCGGTGATGAATATCTGTTATCTGTCAAGTAGGATGCCGTGCACAATTCTGATTTGATGGAGACAGACGTGAGAGTATGGAGGAACAGCTGGAAAACTTCTGAAATGCCCGCTTCGCTGTCGCTGCTACTGTGTGGTAACCGGAATCTCTGGAGCAGAAGGCCCCGAAACCTGGGCTTTGCTTGTTTCAGCAGCCGGGGCTAGGTCGAAGGCGCTCGGCAGAGGATGGCGCTCAGGAGGCTGTATCGGAAGGGCTGGTCAGAAGCTCGAAGTTTTTGGACGGACAGACTCAGTGTCGGCTGCTTCCAAGGCATCGGCAAGTTGATGGTGCCTGGAGGTTAATGGCAGGGAGTTTCTCCCTTTTGCCGCCTGCTACCGAGGACTTGGGAGTCAATCGACTCAGGGACTTTGAGACTATTTTTACCGTGCCCATGGTTTGTTCTTCGTCAAATTATGGTATTGCTTTGCACTGCTGTAATTATGTGGTTCTGTCAGTGTTAGTCTTTGGTTTGTCCTGTTTTCTGTGATATCACTCCGGAGATATCTGCAGATATCACTCCACTACCATGGGCACGTGGCCAAGTGGTTAAGGCATTAGGCTAGCTACCTGAAGGTCGTGAGTTCGAGCCACAGCCAAGGGAACATGTTGTGTCCTTGAGCAAGGCACTTAATAGCACATTGCTCTGCGACGACACCGGTGCCAAGCTGTATGGGTCCTAATGCCCTTCCCTTGGACAACATTGGTGTCGTGGAGAGGAGAGACTTGCAGCATGGGCAACTGCTGGTCTTCCATACAACCTTGCCCAGGTCTGCGCCCTGGAGAGTGAAGACTTTCCAGGTGCAGATCCATGGTCTCCCAAAACTAACGGATGCCTTTAACTCCGGAGAAACGTTGTTTCATTTCTTAATGCATGTATGAATTTCTAAATGACAATAAAAGAGGACTGAGTGTTCTCATATCTCTTCATCATCAACAAATCAAGAATATCACTGGTAAAAAGCTCCTCTGCTCTTCAGGTGGATGTTTTAAAGCAAAGGACGGTACCATTATCATGGAAAAAAATGAGATTATGAACAGATGGACTGAGTATATTCAGGAATTGTATGAAGACGATCGAGGCAAAAAAACAGAAATCAAGAAGAACGTTGAAGGTCCAAGTATTTTAAAATCTGAAGTTCGTAATGCAATAAATAAGATGAAGAAAGGAAAGGCAGCAGGTCCTGATGAATTAGTAATTGAACAAATTATCGCCCTTGAAGATTATGGAATTGAAAAACTTACCGATTTAATCAATGACATTTATGAGACTAGAATAATACTAGAAGAGATGAAAAAATCAGTATTTATCACTCTTCCTAAGAAACATGGAGCAATAGAATGTGAGTTACATAGGACCATAAGTTTGGTGAGTCATATCACTAAGATACTTCTAAGAATTTTGATGACAAGAGCTAAAAGTAAGATACAAGCTGAAATAGGTAAAGAACAATGTGGTTTTGTGAAAGACAAAGGTACAAGAAAGACGATATTGATGTTCAGGATACTATCAGAAGGAGCTATTCAAATGCAAAAAAAAATTGTTTGTTTTATGGACTACATAAAAGCATTTGATAAAGTGAAGCACAATAAATTATTTGAAATATTACAGGAAACTCTAGATCTGGATTTGAAAGACCTCCGCCTAATCAGAAATCTGTACTGGGAACAAACTGCCGCTGTAAGAATAGATGGGGAAGTGAGTCAGTTTATGAAAATCAAGAGAGGCGTTAGACAAGGGTGTGTTTTCTCCTCTGATTTATTTAATGTGTACAGTGAAACAATATTACAAAAAAATAAGAGACATTTTAGAAATCAAAGTTGGCGGTGAAAACATCAATAATTTTAGATATGCAGATGACACTGTGTTAATTGCAAGTACGGAGGAAGAACTACAAAGCTTAATTGATATAATTGTTAAAGAATGTGCAAAAATGGGTCTATCTATCAATTGCAAAAAGACAGAACGTAGGGTGATATCCAAAAAGAAGGAGAATCCTATCTGCAGGCTGAGAATAAATGGGGAAGACATAAAACAAGTACAGAACTTTTGCTACTTAGGAAGCTGGGTGACATCAGATGGTAGGTGTGACATGGACATCAAAAGAAGAATAGGGATGGCAAAAGACACCTTTACCAGAATGAAGAGTATACTGACCAAAACTAAACTAGGCATGACAACCCACCTCAGAGTACTGAAATGTTATATTTATCCAGTTATATTATATAGCTCAGAATGTTGGACAATATCTAGTAACATGAGGAAACGAATTGAAGCAGCAGAGATGTGGTTTTTGAGGAGGATGCAAAGAATATCACGGAAGAAACGAATATCTAACGAGGATGTCATGAACAGAGCAAACACAAAAAGAGAAATAATGTATGAGATCCTGAAAAGTCAACGTAACCTCATTGGACATGTGATTAGGAAAGAGGAGTTAGAATGTACGGTAATTATGGGACAGATTGAAGGGAAGAAAGCAAAAGGAAGGGAAGACAAATGATGATGGAGACAGCAGCCAGAGAACTGGAAATGAATACCAATGAATTGATTCACTTGACCCGAAACAGGAGTGTGTGGGCCATGGCAGTCAAAGCTCAAACTGGACACGGCACCTGATGATGATGATAGAGGCTAAGTTCCCGGTGCTGGTCAATGGGAGTAGGCAGTTTAAATGGATTGGCCTGGACTAGATGGGCAGAAGGGCCTGTTTCTGTGCTGTACTTTCCTATGACTCTATGAGGATGTTTCATTCCATTTGTACAGGACATTTGTGAGACCACACTCAAAGTGCAGTGTACAGTTTTGGTCACTCTGTTGTAGGAAAGACATCATTATGCTGGAAGGAGGGGGAGAACGTTTACAAATATATTGCCAGGACTCGCTGGCCTGGCAACTTCCTCATAAATAAAAGCTGGACTATCACAGATATTAATACTAGGAATTTAGGAGATGTGGAGTGACCTTGAAAATCTTTACAAACTCATGAGATGCACACATATGTGAAGGGGACAGTCTTTTTCCCAGAGATGGAAACTGAGAACTAGAGGACACAGGTTGGAAGGAGGGAGGGGAGAAATTTAAATGGGAGCTGAGGGGTAAAGACTTCCAGGCAGGAGATGATGGGTGCAGTATATGGAGCACGTTGCCAGACCAACTGGCAAAGGAGGGTCAGTAACAAGGAATTTGGACAGGTACGTGGATAGGAAAGGTTTAGAGAAACAATGGTGCAAACAGGACTGGTTTGGTGGGCACCATGGTCAGCTCGGACAGGCTGACACTGTCTGCAATAGACAGAGGTTTGTGGGCAGTCAGAGAGGGTGCAGATCACATCAGAACAGTGCCAGGGGATGGAAGCCTTGAGAGGCAGCCAGAGATTGTTGTGAGTGAGTTGATGATGTACAGGAGCATAGCGATATGGTGTGGTATCTGATAAACGAGGTACGTTCTGTGTGCACAGCTTGGAATGTCGAATATGTAATACTGTATTCAAGCTGATGAAAACAATTGTGTTGAAATAACAGCTGCTGAACAGGCTATAAGGCTGACTGTGAACAGGCGGCCTGGAGAGGTGATAGGTGGAATTATCAGTGGGGAGTGAACAGTTAACATTCAGAGTGACGTGTTTTGTATGAGGTGAGGAGACTGGATTAGTTTGTAGATATTTATGTGTAAACATTGATAAATAATGAACTCATTGTACAGATTGTTATATGTGAATAGTTAACCACTGTTCATGTTATGTATGAAATAGAACAGTACTGCACAGGAACAATGCTCTGCCAAACCAAATACATTAATGATCAAATGGCCAAGTAAACTCATCTCTGCTAACACAATGCCCATTTTCCTCACATTGATGTCCCTCTGTGAGACCCTCTGGAATGTCTCTGCCCCTGCTACCACTCCAGGCTGCACATCGCAGACACCCACCCCTCTCTGTGTAAAAACCGTCCTGCTCATCTCCTTAACCCCACGACCTTAACAGCATGCCAGTCGTTCAGAGTCAGAATCAGGTTTAACGTCTCAGGCACATACTGTGAAACTTGCTGTTTTGTGGCAGCAGCACATGATAATAAAAACTATAAATTACAATACATATACACAGTATATAAAATAAATTAAACAAGTCATGAAAAAAGAGAGGAAAGTAAAAGGAGGTGTGTCCATGGGTTCGTTGTCCATTCACGAATCTGATAGCCAAGGGGTAGAAGCTGTTCCCAAAACATTGAGTGTGTGTCTTCAGGATCCTGTACCTCCTCCCTGATGGTAGCAATGAGAAGAGGGCACGTCCTGGGGGATTGGGGTCCTTAATGATGGATGCTGCCTTTTGAAGATGTCCTCAATGCTGGGGAGGAGAGGGCCCATTATTTAAGTAGTTGGGGGCTGGATGGAGTAATTCCTGTCTTTGGAAGGTAAAGGAGTACATTATGGGAAAGTGGTTGGGAAAGGATGAGAAAAGGTGTGGTTGGGAACGGATGAGACTGGGAGGGGGGAGGAATAGGAATAGGGAATTTAGAAAACAAAGAGTTTGGAAGAGGGTTGCAGTTGGAAATGGGAGAGTTCCTGAAAGCTGGAGATTGGGAAAGAGGTTTAGGAAACCTTCACCTCCCAGCTTCTTGCTTCATCCTCACCCACCTGGCTTCACCTATCATATTATAGACAATAGGTGCAGGAGTAGGCCATTCGACCCTTTGAGCCAGCACCGCCATTCACTGTGATCATGGCTGATCATCCACAATCAGTATCCAGTTCCTGCCTTATCCCCACAACCTTTGATTCCGCTATCTTTAAGAGCTCTATCCATCTCTTTTTTGAAAGCATCCAGAGACTTGGCCTCCACAGCCTTCTGGGGCAGAGCATTCCATATATCCTCCACTCTCTGGGTGAAAAAGTTTTTCCTCCACTCCGTTCTAAATGGCCTACCCCTAATTCTTAAACTGTGGCCTCTGGTTCTGGACTCACCCATCAGCGGGAACATGCTTCCTGCCTCCAGCGTGTCCAATCCCTTAATAATCTTATATGTTTCAATAAGATCCCCTCTCAGCCTTCTAAGTTCCAGAGTATACAAGCCCAGTCGCTCCAACCTTTCGACATATGACAGTCCCGCCATCCCGGGAATTAACCTTGTGAACCTACGCTGCACTCCTCAAAAAATTCCAGAAGATTAGTCAAGCACGATTTCCCCTTCATAAATCCATGCTGACTCGGACCAATCCTGTTACTGCTATCCAAATGTGTCGTAATTTCATCTTTTTTAATTGACTCCAGCATCTTTCCCATCACCGACGTCAGGCTAACTGGTCTATAATTCCCTGTTTTCTCTCTTCCTCCCTTCTTGAAGAGAGGGACAACATTAGCCACCCTCCAATCTACAGGAACTGATCCTGAATCTATAGAACATTGGAAAATGATTACCAATGCATCCACGATTTCTAAAGCCACCTCCTTAAGTACCCTGGGATGCAGACCATCAGGTCCCGGGGGACTTATCAGCCTTCAGACCGAACAGCCTATCCAACACCATTTCCTGCCTAATATAAATTTCCTTCAATTCATCCATTACCCTAGGTCCTCTGGCCACCATTACATCCGGGAGATTGTTTGTTTCTTCCCTAGTGAAGACCGATCCAAAGTACCTGTTCAACTCGTCTGCCATTTCCTTGTTCCCCATAATAAATTCACCCGCTTCTGTCTTCAAGGGCCCAATTTTGGTCTTAACTATTTTTTTCCTTTTCACGTACCTAAAGAAGCTTTTACTATCCTCCTTTATATTCTTGGCTAGTTTACCTTCGTACCTCATTTTTGCTCTGCATATTGCCTTTTTAGTTACCTTCTGTTGCTCTTAAAAGTTTCCCAATCCTCTGGCTTCCCACTCATCTTTGCTATGTTATACTTCCTCTCTTTTATTTTTATACTGTCCATTACTTCCTTTGTCAGCCACGGCCTCCCCTTACTCCCCTTAGGATCTTTCTTCCTCTTTGGAACGAACTGATCCTGCACCTTCTGCATTATTCCCAGAAACACTTGCCATTGTTGTTCCACTGTCATCCCTGCTAGGGTATTGTTCCATTGAACTTTGGCCAGCTCCTCCCTCATAGCACCATAGTTCCCTTTGTTCAACTGTAATACTGACACTTCTGAGTTTCCCTTCTCCCTCTCAAATTGTAGATTAAAATTTATCATAGTCCAAAAGTGTCTAGCAATTGAGAAATGACTGTTTGGCTATGCCCGTCCCTCAGGTTTTACTAGCTTGAACTGATAAAAAATAAAAATATAACAAAAGTAATATTAATTAAATAAGCAATAAATATTGAAAACATGAGATGAAGAGTCTTTGAAAGGGAGTCTATAGGTTGTGGGGTGAGTGAAGTTGAGTGAAGTTGTCCCCTCCGGTTCAACAGCCTGATGGTTGACTGTTCCTGAACCCGGTGGTGTGAGTTCTGAGGCTCCTGTATCTTCTTTCTAATGGCAGCACTGAGAAGAGATCATAGCGAGGGTGGTGGGGGTCTCTGATGTCATAGCAAGGGTGGTGGGGGTCTCTGATGTCATAGCGAGGGTGGTGGGGGTCTCTGATGATTCCCTTTCAATGATGCTCTGTGTACATGTGTTCAATGATTGGGGGGCATTATTCATGAAGGACTGAACTGCATCGACTACTTTTTATAGGATTTTCCGTTCAAGGGCATTGGCGTTTCTATACCGGGCTGTGATACAACCAGTCAATATGCTCTCCACTACACTTCTATAGAAGTTTGTAAAGACATTAGCACTCAAATACGACATGCTTTGTTTCACAAATATGCTGTGAAGGCATGAATTACAAATTAAATTAATAAGTCAAGGACATGTTCACAGACCACAAAGAACATGACCTCCCCCCTCCCCCCATCCCAATCCCCAGCTGCCCTGCCACTCCACAGCCATTCTGCCCATCTGCCCACTTACCTTCCCTCCTCTGGTCCTCCCCTCCTCCAACATCTCAAATCCTCCCTCTTCCAAGCCTCTCCCTTTCCTAAGCAACACACACAAAATGCTGGAGGAGCTCAGCAGATCAGGCAGTGTCTGTGGAGAGGAATAATTAGTCAACATTTCTGGCCAGGACTCTTCTTCAGGACTGGAACAGAAGGGGGAAGAGGCCAGAATTAGAAGGTGGGGTGGGGGGAGGAAGGAGGATGCTAGAATGGACAGGCTGGGTGAGTGGGCAGATGCATGGCAGATGCAGTTTAATGTGGATAAATGTGAGGTTATCCACTTTGGTGGTAAGAACAGGAAGGCAGATTATTATCTAAATGGAGTCAAGTTAGGAAAAGGGGAAGCACAACGAGATCTGGGTGTTCTTGTACATCACTCACTGAAAGCAAGCATGCAAGTACAGCAGGCAGTGAAGAAAGCTAATGGCATGCTGGCCTTCATAACAAGGGGAATTGAGTATAAGAGCAAAGAGGTCCTTCTGCAGCTGTACAGGGCCCTGGTGAGACCACACCTGGAGTATTGTGTACAGTTTTGGTCTCCAAATTTGAGGAAGGACATTCTTGCTATTGAGGGAGTGCAGCGTAGGTTCACAAGGTTAATTCCCGGGATGGTGGGACTGTCATATGTTGAAAGATTGGAGCAACTGGGTTTGTATACGGTGGAATTTAGAAAGCTGAGAGGGGATCTTATTGAAACATATAAGATTATTAAGGGATTGGACACACTGCAGGCAGGAAGCATGTTCCTGCTGATGGTTGAGTCCAGAACCAGAGGCCACAGTTTAAGAATAAGGGGTAGGCAATTTAGAACGGAGTTGATGAAAAACTTTTTCACCCAGAGAGTGGTGGATATATGGAATGCTCTGCCCCAGAAGGCTGTGGAGGCCAAGTCTCTGGATGCTTCAAGAAGGAGATGGATAGAGCTCTTAAAGGTAGCGGAATCAAAGGTTATGGGGATAAGGCAGGAACTGGATACTGATTGTGGGTGATCAGCCATGATCACAGTGAATGGCGGTGCTGGCTCAAAGGGCCGAATGGCCTACTCCTGCACCTATTGTCTATTGTCTTTTCCAGTGGTGTTTAGTATTGTGGCTCTCTGGAGATTTACATAAATATTGCTTTGTAGGACTAATTGTTTAATACTATTGTGTAGTGACTTTGGGGTGATACCAGTTGCAGATATTACCATCGGGACAATATACAACCAGAGTCTTTCAATTTCTTTTTTAATTCAGCATATTTCTGTTGTTTTTCACGTACTGATTTCTGCATGTTATGTGTGTTTGGAATGGATATATCGATTAAATAAGTTGATCTTGCTTGTTTATCCTGCATATCGTATCTGGAGAGTTACTATGGATTGTCTTATCTGTAATAATGGATTGGTTTTATGAGTCTGTGGTGGCCAGTGCGATCATGTTTGCTGTTGTGTGCTGGAGCAGCAGGCTGAGGGTGGCAGACACCAACAGAATCAACAAACTCATTCGTAAGGCCAGTGATGTTGTGGGGATGGAACTGGACTCTCTGACGGTGGTGTCTAAAAAGAGGATGCTGTCCAAGTTGCATGCCATCTTGGCCAATGTCTCCCATCCACTACATAATGTACTGGGTAGGCACAGGAGTACATTCAGCCAGAGACTCATTCCACCAAGGTGCAACACAGAGCATCATAGGAAGTCATTCCTGCCTGTGGCCATCAAACTTTACAACTCCTCCCTTGGAGGGTCAGACACCCTGAGCCGATAGGCTGGTCCTGGACTTATTTCATAATTTACTGGCATAGTTTACATATTTAACCAATTTCCCCTGGGATTAATAAAGTATGACTATGACTACTATGACTATGGTTGTAATATAATTTGTGGGACTGACTCTAAAACTGGAGCAGGCTTGTATTTACAGTGAGGTATGGTGTCTTTTATGGGTTTGTATTCTAAAGCCAGGTTTTGGTGAAGGATGCTTGCCACTTGATTGTGCATGTGTAAGTAATCAGATTGTGTTAACCAACTACAGAATCCGTTAATGTGTTGGATTGTTTCTCAGGGTAAAGCAACATCACCACAACTTTATGTACAGATACTCCTGTACCTAGCGTCACTTTATGGACATACAATCAATCTATGTATATAAGCTATATATTTATATTTATTGTGTTGTATTTATAAATATAAAGAACATTATTATTGTGTTCTTTATCTTATGTGATTTATATGTTGTGCTGCATTGGATTCGGAATAACAATTATTTTGTTCTTTACATTTGTGTACTGGAAATGACATTAAACAATCTTGAATCTTCAACCTCTTGTTGTCGATATTTATTGCTTGTTTGTTATTACTATCTGTTTATTTTTATTTACTGTGAATGCCCGTAAGGAAATGAATCTGACGGTTTTATATGGTGACATATGTGTACTTTGGTAATCAGTTTGCACTTTGGATGATCTGGGGGCGATTATCAGGGCTGGCCAGATGCGTTGTTCGGGACTCGGTTGTTGTGGTCTGGCCTATATAAGAGCAGAGTGGGGCGGACGCTCCTCATTCGGTGTGGTGGGCGGGAGGGAGAGAGTGATGGGGGGGATGTTGTCGCTGCTCAGCCTGGCGCTGTACCTCGGCTGTGGGGTGGCCGACGGTCCTCTGCTGGAGCCCTTCGATCTACTCTACGAGGAAGGCATCCGCGCCTATTACCGGAGTGACTGGCCGGAGGTGGTGCGGGCCATGGAGGCAGCGGTCGACAGCTACCGGCAACTGCGGCGGCTCCAGGTGCGCTGCCGGCTGGAGTGCGCCGCCCGTCACGGCCTGGGGCAGTCCGGAGACCAGCTGGTTGCCGCCGTCCTGCACCGGGCAAACTGCATCCGCCGGTGCCAGACCGGCTACATGGGGCCGGCCTCCATCTACCGGGTTAGCTCGGACATAGAACACGAGTTCGAGCGGCGCGGCCCCTACAACTACCTGCAGCTGGCTTACTACAAGGTAAGAGGTACCCGGAGAACCGGGAGATGGGATCCGGAGAACGGGGGGGACCGGAGCCGGGGGGAGAAGAAGACGGGAAGACCTGGGCTGGTCCTGGACTTATTTCCTGGCATAATTTACATATTGCTATTTAATTATCTATGGTTTTATTACTATATAATTATTTATGGTGCAACTGTAACGAAAACTAATTTCCCCCGGGATCAATAAAGTATGATTATGACTATGAACAGGGAGACCGGGAGAATCGGGAGACGGGAACGGGGAGACCGGGGGGGGGCGGGGGGGGAGAGACTGGACCGAGGGGACGGGGGGGGGGAGGAGAGACTGGAACGGGGAGACCGGAGGGGGGGGGGGAGACTGGGACGGGGACGGGGAGAGACTGGACCGGGGGAACGGGAAGACTGGGGGGGGGGTTGGGAAGACTGGACCGGGGGAACGGGGAGGCCGGGGGGGGGGCAGGGGTGTGGAAGGCGGGACCTGGGGGATGGGGGGTGGGGGGGAGACGGGACCGGGAGAATGGGGTGTGGTGTGAGTCTCCCTGGGACGGTTGGTGGGGGGGTGGTTTTGATGGGCTCGGGGCAGTCTGGTGCTGGGGTTGGGGGCAGACAGCAGGACGAGGAAGTTGAGTGGCCCATAATTAGTGTCTATTATAGTTTGGTGCTGCACAAATCGGTGTGAGTAATGCCAGGCCAATGACCCTCTGTCCATTCCCATGTCCTTGTATCCAGTCTCACATTGTTTCTCTGTGCCCCCTTCCCCTTTGCACCCACTCACCCTCTGTTGTCACTTCCTCCCTCACCTACTCCTTCTCCTCATGGTGTTTCCCGTCCCCATCCACAACTCCTTTGCCGCTCACAGGCCCTGGTGGAAACGTGGTGATAGGTCATGTGTACGTGTGATACCCTGTCCCAGTCCCACCCAAACTGGAATAGTGTTTAATATGTTGTCAAATCTGTATTTTGTGACTGCGGTATATTGCAATACATAATAAAATAACTATAAATTACAATGACAAATATAGATTAAAAATTAAATTAGTAGTGCAAAAAGAGTTCAAAGAAGTGAGGTAGTGTTCATTGTCCATTCAGAAATGTGATGGTTGGTCTGGCTTGAGGAAGGTGATGAGAAGAGGGCATGTCATGGTGACGAGAGGCTCTGTGGACAGATGCTGCCTTTTTGAGGCATTGCCTTTTGAAGATGTCCTGGTGCCCGTGAGGAAGTGACTGAGTTTACAACTGTATGCAGTTTTTTCTGATCCTGTGCAGTGGCCCCTCCGTACCCGGGAGATGGGGTGAGGCACAAGATACACAACTGGACCCTGCAGGGAGTGGGTACTGTGCCCAGGGGTTGCTAAACCCTACAGGTCAGTGCCCAGGGGAGCTGGGTGTCAGTATTGCCTGCTGTGGGAATGGTCACATATCTTCACCCGGTGTGCAGGGCAGAGATGTAGCCTGAATTTGCATGGTGCCTTCCACAAAGCCAAAGCGTTGTTTCAAGCAGCAAATCCTGACCGTTCACATGGATATTAGAGGGAGGGGTCTGGGCCAGGAAGCAGAAGGAGGGATTCACTTTGTCGTATATACATTGAAACATGTTATTTGTGCCAATGACTGACAGTCTGAGGATGAGCTGGTGGCAGCCCGCAAGTGTCACCACGCTTCCAGCGACAACGTAGCAGGCCTTCAGCTCGCTAACCCTAATCCGTATCCCTTTGAAATGTGGGAGGCAGCCCACCTTCTGTGTTCTACATTATCCACATTGGTTTAGAAGCCTGATGGTGTGAGGTAATAATGTTTCCAAACCCAGTGGAGAACTTGAGAAAGCTGCTTGGAGCCTGGTCCTATTTATAGAGGCACCGCAGGCGGACAGAAAACAAGGAAGCAATGCCCATGTAAAAACACTGGCTAACCCCGGATGGAGAGTAGGGTCAGTTCTGATCTCACACTGCGAAGGATGGGTCTTTATATGGAAACAGAAACTGGCGAGGAGAGTTTTGGGAATGAAAGGGCTTCAGTTGTGAGGAGAAGCTACAGAATCTCAGATTATTTGCTTTGAAGGAGAGCTCGAAGGGTGGTTATAGATGTTCAGAATCATGAAGGCTTGTGGTGGAGCAAACAGCTGTTCCCTATGCCAGAGGCTATGGGCAACTAATCCCAGAGGAGAAGTCTAACAAACAAAAACAGCCGGCCAGTGACTGGGGCGCTGTGTGACAACCTTTAAGGCAAGTTTCAGAGGGCTGGAACCAGTAATTGAAAGGGGAACATTAAAACAACTCCAGGTAACAGGGACCATTTCAAACAAAACTAGAGCATTGCAGTCCAGGCCCTTCAGCCCGTGATGTTGTGCTGACCTTTTTGCCTACTCCAAGATCAATCTATCCCTCCCTCCTACAGAGCCCTCCTTTTTTTTTCTATTGTTCATGTGCTTACCTGAGTCTGTTGTCCCTAATATATCTGCCTTTACCTCCATCCCTGGCAGGGTGTTACAGGAAAATAAGGAATACATAGAATTTACAAAAATCCGTAACAGGCTGACAACCAATGTGCAAAAGAAGATAAACTATGTAGATAAAAAAATACTGTGAACGTGAGTGTAGAGTCCTTGAAAGCGAGACTATAGGTTGTGGAAACAGTTCAGAGTTGTGCTGAGTGAAGTTATCCCCTGTGTTTAAGATCCTGATGGTAGAGGGGTTGTAACTGTCCCTAAACTGGTGGTGTGAGTCCTGAAGTTCCTGTGCCTCCTGCCCAATGACATCAGCCTGGCCTGGATGGTGGGGTTCCTTGATTTTGGATGCTGCTTTCCTACGACAGCGCTCCCTATCGATGTGTTCATGGTCGTGAGTCCCTAACCCATGATGGACTGGGCATCACTTTCTGTAGCCTTTTCCATTCATGGGCATTAGTGTTTCCAACCAGTCAATACTCTTTCCACTCTGCATCTGTAGAAGTGCTACACCTGCCCCTACACCACCTCCTTTGCTACCTTTCAGGGTCATAAACAGTCCTTCCAGGTGAGATGACACTTCACCTGTGAGTCTGTTGGGGTCATTTGCTGTGTTCAGTGTTCCCGGTGTGGCCTCCTGTATATCAGTGAGAGCCGGCGTAGATTGGGAGACCACTTCACCGAGCATCTACGCTCTATCCACCAGAACAAGCGAGATCTCCCAGTAGCCACCCATTTTAATTCCATTTCCCATTCTGATATGTCCATCCATGGCCTCATCCACTGTCGTGATGAGGACACAGGTTGAAGCAACAAAAACTTGTATTTCGTTTGGGTAGCCTCCAACCTGATGGCATGAACATTGATTTCTCAAACATCCAGTAATGCCTCCACCCCCTCCTTTCACCATTTCCCATCCCCCTTTCCCTCCCTCACCTCATCTCCTTGCTCATCGCCTCCCTCTGGTGCTCCTTCCCCCTTTTTCTTCTTTCCTTGGCCTTCTGTCTCTTTCACCAATCAACTTCCCAGCTCTTTACTTCATCCCTCCCCCTCCAGGTGGTTCTCTCTCTCCTCCCCCTACTCCTCAGCCGTTTTTCTCCAGTCCTGCCAAGGATTTTAGCCTGAAACGTCGACTGTACTTTTTTCCATAGATGTTGCCTGGCCTGCTGAGTTCCTCCAGCATTTTGTATGTGTTGCTCGGATTTCCAGCATCTGCAGATTTTCTCTTGTTCATGATTGAGTGTTTGGGGTCTTTCAACATCAGGTACTCTCGCCCAGGCGACCGAGCCAGGGTTGCTCAGGTCCTGGCTTGTGCCCCAGCCGTATTGGTCCACGGGTCACACACTCTGGAGGCTTGCTCTGCAGGCTCTGTCACGGTCCTGATGGCTCTTTTCTTTGCAGTCCCCGTAATGCCAAAGAGAGAGTCGTTCCTACAGAGCGAGCAGACAGCAAAACCACTGTAGGCTCGCATCGTGCCCTCCACCCCTCTTTGGTACTGCTGCTACCAGCTCCTGGTCTTTGGCTTTCTTGTGTTCAGGTGCCTCCTCAATTTAGTCTTCCCAAGGCACTTTCACCTGCTTCAGGTTTTCTGACAGAAGCACCATATCAGGCCTCACTGATGATGCGATGGAGTTAGGGTAATTGCTTGCCAAGATCGCCTTTCAGTTGTCAGTCAGACGCAGTGGTGAGCAGGCCTGCTGGTGATCTGGTCTGAGGCTGCAGTTGGTCCCCACCTTTGACAAAGGCCACGGGGCTTTCTGGGTTGACAGATGCCTTCTGTTGCTAATGGCTGAGGAGATGCTTTCTGCCGCTGCCTTCAGCACCTGGTCATGGCACCTGCTGTAGTGGCCTTCTCCCAGGGCTTTTGGGTAGCTGCTGGGGATGCGTTTCAGGGTCCATCTGCCAGAGCAGAGAGGACATGATGGAGCTTCACTTGCCCCGAGCAAAAAGGTTTGCTGGACTAGGAAGGATGTTGTACACAGTCTGTATCATGAACTTGATGTTATAGAACAGTACAGCACAGTACAGGTCCTTTGGCCCATAATTTTGTGCCGACTCTTAAACCCTGCCTCCCATATAACCCCCACCTTAAATTCCTCCATATACCTGTCTAGTAGTCTCTTAAACTTCACTAGTGTATCTGCCTCCACCACTGACTCAGGCAATGCATTCCACGCACCAACCACTCGGTGAGTAAAAAAACCTTCCTCTAATATCCCCCTTGAACTTCCCACCCCTTACCTTAAAGCCATGTCCTCTTGTATTGAGCAGTGGTGCCCTGGGGAAGAGGTGCTGGCTGTCCACTCTATCTATTCCTCTTATTATCTTGTACACCTCTATCATGTCTCCTGTCATCCTCCTCCTCTCCAAAGAGTAAAGCCCTAGCTCCATTAATCTCTGATCATAATGCATACTTTCTACACCAGGCAGCATCCTGGTAATTCTCCTCTGTACCCTTTCCAATGCTTCCACATCTTTCCTATAGTGAGGTGACCAGAACTGGACACAGTACTCCAAGTGTGGCCTAACCAGAGTTTTATAGAGCTGCATCATTACCCCGCGACTCTTAAACTCTGTCCCTCTACTTATGAAAGCTAACACTCCAGAAGCTTAACTACCCTATCTACCTGTGAGGCAACTTTCAGGGATCTGGGGACATGTATCCCCAGATCCCTCTGCTCCTCCACACTTCCAAGTATCCTGTCATTTACTTTGTACTCTGCCTTGGAGTTTCTCCTTCCAAAGTGTACCACCTCACACTTCTCCGGGTTGAACTCCATCTGTCACTTCTCAGCCCACTTCTGCATCTTATCAATATCTCCCTGCAATCTTCGACAATCCTCTATCCTATCCACAACACCACCAACCTTTGTGTCGTCTGCAAACTTGCCAACCTACCCTACTACCCTACTACCCCACTACCCCCACATCCAGGTTGTTAATAAAAATCACTAAAAGTAGAGGTCCCAGAACCAATGCTTGTGGGACACCACTAGTCACAACCCTCCAATCCAAATGTGCTCCCTCCACCACGACCCTCAGCTTTCTGCAGGCAAGCCAATTCTGAATCCACCTGGCCAAACTTCCCTTCCATGCCTTCTGACTTTCTGAATAAGCCTACTGTGTGGAACCTTGTCAAATGCCTTACTAAAATCCATGTAGATCACATCCACTGCACTACCCTCATCTATATGCCTGGTCACCACCTCAAAGAACTCTATCAGGCTTGTTAGACAGGACCGGCCCTTCACAAAGCCATGCTGACTGTCCCTGATCAGACCATGATTCTCTAAATGCTCATAGATCCTATCTCTAAGAATCTTTTCCAACAGCTTTCCCACCACAGACGTAAGGCTCACTGGTCTATAATTACCTGAACTATCCCTACTACCTTTTTTGAACAAAGGGACAACTTTCGGCTCCCTCCAATCCTCCGGTACCATTCCTGTGGACAATGAGGACATGAAGATCCTAGCCAGAGGCTCAGCAATGTCTTCCCTCGCCTCGTGGAGCAGCCTGGGGAATATTCTGTCAGGCCCCGGGGACTTATCTGTCCTAATGTATTTTAACAACTCCAACACCTCCTCAACCTTAATATCAACATGCTCCAGAACATCAACCTCACTCATATTGTCCTCACCGTCATCAAGTTCCCTCTTATTGATGAATACCGAAGAGAAGTATTCATTGAGGACCTCACTCACTTCCACAGCCTCCAGGCATATCTTCCCACCTTTATCTCTAATCGGTCCTACCTTCACTGCTGTCATCCTTTTGTTCTTCACATAATTAAAGAATGCCTTGGGGTTTTCCTTTACCCTACTCGCCAAGGCCTTCTCATGCCCCCTTCTTGCTCTTCTCAGCCCCTTCTTAAGCTTCTTTCTTGGTACACTATTTTCCTCAATAGACCCATCTGATCCTTGCTTCCTAAACCTCATGTATGCTGCCTTCTTCCACCTGACTAGATTTTCCACCTTACTTGTCACCCATGATTCCTTCACCCTACCATTCCTTATCTTCCTCAATGGGACAAATTTATCCCTAACATCCTGCAAGAGATCTCTAAACATCAACCACATGTCTATAGTACATTTCCCTGCAAAAACATCATCCCAATTCACACCCGCAAGTTCTAGCCTTATAGCCTCATAATTTGCCCTTCCCCAGTTAAAAATTTTCCTGTCCTCTCTGATTCTTTCCTTTTCCATGATAATATTAAAGGCCAGGGAGCGGTGGTCACTGTCCCCCAGATGCTCACCCACTGAGAGATCTGTGACCTGACCTGGTTCATTACCTAATACTAGATCTGGTATGGCATTCCCCCGGTCGGCCTGTCCACATACTGTGACAAGAATCCGTCCTGGACACGATTTACAAACTTTTCCCCGTCTAAACCATTGGAACTAATCAGGTGCCAATCAATATTAGAGAAGTTAAACTCACCCATGATAACCGCTCTGTTATTTTTTCACCTTTCCAAAATCTGCCTTCCAATCTGCTCCTCCGTATCTCTGCTGCTACCAGGGGGCCTATAGAATACCCCCAGTAGAGTAACTGCTCCCTTCCTGTTCCTGACTTCCACCCATATTGACTCAAAAGAGGATCCTGCTACATTACCCACCCTTTCTGTAGCTGTAATAGTATCCCTGACCAGTAATGCCACCCCTCCTCCCCTTTTTCCACCCTCTCTATCCCTTTTAAAGCACTGAAATCCAGGAATATTGAGAATCCATTCCCGCCCTGGTGCCAGCCAAGTCCCTGTAATGGCCACTACATTATAATTCCATGTATGTATCCAAGCTCTCAGTTCATCACCTTTGTTCCTGATACTTCCTGCATTGAGGTACACACACTTTAGCCCTTCTACCTTACTGTCTTTACACCCTTTATTCTGCTTCCCTTTCCTCAGTGTCCTGGAGTTCTGCCTGCCAGATGTTGATCAGGAGATCTGGTGCTTCGTTGTGCCGTCCCACCTTGTCCAAGCTCCCTGTTGCTCCATTCCTGCTGGCACACCAGCAGCTGACACTACTTAACGGACCAGTTGTACCTGTCTGTAACCTGGGCCCTTTCAAAGCGGTATACAAGCTATCTTACATATTTATATTTAATGTATTCTTTATCTTAATTTTTTTGTGCTGCCTTGGATCCAGAATAATAATTATTTTGTTCTCCTTTACACTTGTGTACTGGAAATAACAAACTATTTTGAATCTTGAGACAATATTGCATGCCGTCCTTGTGGATGGATTCATTATGTGGTTCACTGAGGTAGAACAAGGTAAAACAATAACAGAGTACAGAATAAAGTGTAACAGCTACAGAGGGAGTGCAGTGCAGGCAGACAATTAGGAGCGAGCCATTAACGAGGTAAATTGAGGTTGAGTCCGTCTTTCCACACTGGGGTAGAACCTATTCCTCAGCCTGAAGGAATGTGATCTCAGGCTTTTCTCTTTTCTGCCTAATGGGAGGGGCGAGGGGAGAGCATGTCCCTGATGTGGGACTGCTTTACCCAACAATGAGAAGTCTAGACAGTCGGGTGCACGTCATAAGCAGGAAGCCTGCCTCTCTGACCATAGTAAACTTATTATCAAAGTACATATTTGTCACCAAACCCGCCCCGAGATTCATTTTCTTTAGGACGTTCACGAGACAGGCAGTAGTATCAATGAGAAACCACGTGCAATTAGATAATTAGATGGGCAAACAACGACTAGTGTGCAGAAAACGATAAACTGTGCCAATACAAAAAGAAAAGAAAAATTAATAAATAGGCAATAAATATCGAGAACATGAGATGAAGAGTCCTTGAAAGTGAGTGTGTGGGTTGTAGGAACAGTTCAATGCTGTGGTGAGTGAAGTTGTCTGTCTGGTTCAAGAGCCTGATTGCTGAAGGGTAATAACTTCCTGAACCTTGTGGTGTGGGCCCTGAGGCTCCTGTTCATCCTCCCTGAAGGCAGCAGCAAGACGAGAGCATGGTCTTGATGGTTGTTGGGGCCCTGAGGCTCCTGTACCTCCTTCCTGATGGCAGCAGCGAGAAGAGAGCATGGCCTGGGTGGTGTGGGCCCCGATGGATACTGCTTTCCTGCAGCACCATTTCATGTAGATGTGCTCAGTGGTAGGGAGGGTTTTACCTGTAACCTACTAGGCCATATACACTACTTGTTGTATTTTCCGTTCAAGTGTGTGGCTGTGACCAGCTGTGCAGAACTTTCCAGATGTTTTGTCTCCGAGGTGAGCTGTAGGCTGCTTCACCAATGTTCCTCTGGTTCTGTAGAATGCTGATAGTGTTAACTCATTAATCCACCCAATCATGCTTGAAGGAAGTTGCTTTGCATTTTTTTTGTCCTCCCTCCTGAGAAATACTGTGGTAAATAACTTGATAATGTGTGGCATATGGTATTGTTCAGACCACATTGTGAACAGATTCTAGCCCCTTATCTAAGAAAAGACATTGTTGGCATTGTAGAGGGTCCAGTGGAGTTTTGTGAGATTGATCCCAGGAATGAAAGAGTTAAAGTTTGGGGAACATTTGGTGGCTCTGGGCCTGTACTTGCTGGAGTTTAGAAGAAAATTGAAGCCTATTGAATATTAAAAGCTGTAGATGGAGAGGATGTCTCCTATAGTGGGAGAGTCTAGGATCTGAGGGCACAGCCTCAGAATGGACGTCTTTGTAGAACAGAAATAAAGAGGAATTTCTTTAGCTATAGGCTGGTAAATCTGTGAAATTAATTGCCACAGGCAGCTGTGGAGGTCAAGTCATTGGGTATATTTTTAACACGGTTGATAGGTTCTTGAATCGTTAGGGCAACAAAGGTTACAAGGAAAAGGCAGGAGAATGGGATTTGAGAAGGATAATATCGCTGTTTGCCTCTTGGTTTTGTATTCCTGGGGTTCAACTATGTTAAACAAAGACATTCCTCTCTGCTTGCATTTGGCGGAGGAAGTTTGGGGGAGGGGGGAAGTCAGTGATGGGAGGGCTGGTGTGGGATCAAGTTTGGCAGAGAAAGAATGCATTTATTCCTTATTTTGCATTAACTTTGGATTTTGGCCTCTCTCCTGTCACTTGAGTTCTGCAATCGATGCAACGTTCACTGCTTCTGGCAGGCCAGCTTTCATTCCAGAATCTCCAGAGAACTTACCTCTGTGCTTCAATATCTGCTACTCATTTTTAGATCACATCCTCTTTCCTCTCACTAATCTGCCAATAAAAACAATCTGTCTGTGCTGAAAGACCTACACAGAGTGGACATGGAGTGGATGTGTCCTGTAGTGGGGGAGTCTGGGACCAGAGGGCAAAGCCTCAGCACAGAGGGACGTCCATTTAGAACAGATGAGGAATTTCTTTAGCCAGAGGGTGGTGAATCTGTGCAATTCACTACCACAAACGGCTGTGGGCGCCAAGAAGTTGAGTATATTTAAAGTCGCAGTTGATAGGTTCTAGATTAGTCAGGTAATGGAGAGAGGGCAGGAGAATGGGGTTGAGAGGGTTGATAAATCAGCCATGAGGGACTGGGGGAACAGACTCGATGGGCTAAATGGCCTGATTCTGCTCCTATGTGTTATAGTCTAACTTTAAGTCTGTTTGGGTATACCATTGAGTTGTGTAATTTCTGTGGTGAATAGGGGTTGGCAGAAAGATTTCCAGTTGTGACGTGTGGGGAGAGAGAGTGGCACGCCAGCCTAGTGGTTAGTGTCCCATTTACAGTGCCAGCAAACCCGCTTAAATCCATTGCTGTCTGCAAGGACTGCATGTCCTGCACCCACAGGAAAGGCGAAAATAAGGTTGAAAGAGTACAGAGAAAATTTACAAGGTTGTTGCTGGGTCTGGAGGACCTGAGTTATAAGGAAAGATCGAATAGCTTAGGACTATATTTAGACTATAGAAGATTGAGAGGAGATTTGATAGAGGTATACAAAATTGAGGGGTACAGATAGGGTAAATGCAAGCAGGCTTTTTCCACTGAGGTTGGGTGGGACTAAGGGTGAAAGGTGATAAGTTTAAGGAGAATATGAAGGGAAACTTCACTCAGAGGGTGGTGAGAGTGTGAACTGAGCTGCCAGTACAAGTGGTCCATCTCAGCTCGATTTCAACATTTAAGAGAAATTTGGATAAAGAGGTAATGTTGAGATTTTATAAAGCACTGGTGAGGCCCCACTTGGAGTATTGTGAGCAGGTATGGACACCCTATCAGAAAGGATGTGCTGAAACTGGAGAAGATTCAAAGGAGATTCATGAAAATGATTCCAGGATTGAATGGCTTGTCTTATGAAGACTGTCTGATGGCTCTGGGCCTGTATTCATTAGAATTCAGAAGAATGAGGGGTGACCTCATTGAAACCTATCAGATGGTGAAAGGCCTTGATAGAGTGGATGTGGAGAGGATGTTTCCTATGGTGGGAGAGTCTAGGTCCAGATGACACAGACTCAGAATAGAGGAGTGTCCTTTTAGAAAGGAGATGAAGGATTTCTTTAACCAGAGAGTGGTGAATCTGTGGAATTCTTTGCCACAGGCAGCTGTGAAGGCCAAGTCTTCATGTATATTTAAGACAGAGGTAGATAGATTCTTGATTGGTCAGAATATGATGGGATATAGGGAGAAGGCAGGAGTTTGGTGCTGAGAGGAAAATTGGATCAAGTATGATGAAAAGGCAGAGCAGACACGATGGGCCAAGTGGTGCAGGTCGATGGAAGTAGGCAGTTCAATGGTTTGGCACATATTAGATGGGCCAAAGGGCCTTTTCTATGACTGATTTTCTACGCTTTCCTCATGACCACGTGGGTTTCTGCTGAGTACTACCCCACATTCCACAGACATTCAGGCTGGGTTAACTGGGTGACATGGGCTCACCGGGCTGGAAGGCACTGTTACTGTGCTGTATCTGTAACTACGGGGCAGGAGCTGGTGGAGAGATTCAATATCCAGAGAACTAGAGAGAGAAACTTCTCATTTGGTGGGAGGGTCAAGAGCGAGTGGAGACATGGAGGGGTGATGGTAAAAGAAGGGCCAAAGGTTCTTTGTAGATCTAGTATAACATCGATGGGCTGACTGGCCTCTCCATGTGTTACCATCCTGGGTTACTTAGAACACTGCGTTACAATAGAGTACAGGCCCTTCAGCCTGTGATGTTGTGTTGGCCTTTCGATCTACCCTGGATTAGAGGGCATGTGGTATAGTGAGAGGCTGGACAGACCGGGGTGTTTTCTCTGGAGCACCGATCAGATGAGCAAAGATCAGACAGAGGTTCATAATGTTACGAGAGGCATAGATAGAGTGGACAAGGAGTATCTTTTTCCCAGGGTTAAAATATCTAATAGTAGAGGGAATGTATTTAAAGTGAGAGGGAGTAATTTCAAAGGAGATGTGAGGCACAGTTTTTTTTAAACAGAGTGGAGGGTACCTGGAATGCGCTGCCTGGGCTGGTGGTAGAGGGAGAAACGTGAGGAGCTTTTTAAGAGACATGGAGGGGAAGAGGCTGTTCCTGAAATGTTGAGTGTGTGTCTTCAGGCTCCTGTACTTTCTCCCTGATGGTAGCAATGAGAAGAGGGTATATCCTGGGTGATGGGGGTCCTTAATAATGAAAGCTGCCTTCCTGAGGCATCACCTTTCGAAGCTGTCCTCGATGCTGGGGAGGCTGGTGCCCGTGATGGAGCTGGCTGAGTTTACAACGTTCGGGAGCAGTTTTTTTTCCAGTCCTATTCCGTGGCCACTCCAGGCTTGTGATATCACTTCCATGGCATCCTGTTGAGAGTTGTATGTTGGACTGGACCACCTCCGTTCTAAAATCCAGTACAACACCAGTCTCCCTCGCTTGAAGGATGGTCCCTGTTGGAGCTACCAGAACAGGCTTTGTGGTGTTCAAGGTTCCAACAGTAAACTTCAGTTCCCGAGTATCGCAGTTGGTTCAGAGGAAGCTCATGAGAATTACTCTGGAAACAAAAGAGTTAATGTGTGGGGAGCATTTGACGGCTCTGCTCAGTGGAGTTTGGAAGAAAGAGGGGGTGATCTCATTGAAACCTGTTGAATATTGAAAGGCCTAGATAGAGCAGATGCAGAGAAGATGTTTCCTATAGACGGGGAGTCTTGGACTACAGGGCACAGCCTCAGAATGGGGGGACGCCCATTAAGAACGGGTGAGAAGGAATTTCTTCAGCCAGGGGGTGACGAATCTGTGGAGCCAAGCCATTAGGTATATTTAAAGTGAACATTGATAGGTTCTTGATTAGTCAGCATGTCAAAGATTACAGGGTGAAGGCAGGAGAATGGGGTTGAGAGGGATAATAAATCAGCCATATGAAATTGACGAGTTCTCTCCTATGTCCTATAGTCTAATGACAAGGCTCCAGGTGTTATGGAAGCTTTGCTTTTTTCTGGAGGTCTGTCAGAGTCAGCAGGGTATCTCCTGCCTTGGGTGGATATCCGGTCCCTTGGTGAATGAACTGCTCCTCTGTGCTTGATCGGAACAAATTTGCTATGTGGGTGTGCTCATCCAAGGAATAAATTCACCCCTCCCTTTCTCTAACAGTGATGCTCTATCCACACACATCCTGACCAAACTGCTGAGTGTTTCCTTCCGTGTTGTCCCTGGGCACGGCCCAGTCTGAGGTAAACCACAGTCCCAAATGCTATGGACAGCATCTCCAAGCAGAGTCATTGCCACATACTCCAAATCCTGTCATTATCCATAACAAGTCACAGCACAATGAGGTTATTCAGCCCATCAAGTCTGCTCCTGCATTCTGTCATGTCTGATTTATTATTCCTCTCAACACCATTCTTCTGCCTTCTTCCTGTAACCTTTAGTTCTTTGACCAATCAAGAACTTATCAAACTCTGATTTAAACCTACCCAAAGACCTGGCCTCCACAGCTGCCTGTGGCAAAGAATTCCACAGATTCACTATTCTCTGGCTAAAGAAATTCCTCCTCATCTCTGTTGTAAATGGACATTCCTCTGTTCTGAGGCTGTGCCCTTGGCCCTGGACTCCCCTACTCAAGGGAACATCCTCTCCACCCCCACTTTATCTAGCCCTTTCATTATTTGATAGGTTTCAATAAGATCTCCTCCTCATTCTTCTGAACTCCAGTGTGTACAGGCCCAGAACCATCAAATACTCCTCATACATTCACCCTTTCAAGGTCTAGCCAGCAAAAAAGAACGTCAAACATCAGATGAGAGGCACCCTCTACATGGTCATACACCCAGCCGCCTAAAGTCAAGGAAGAGCTTCATGAACGGTGTTGTTTCATTGCAATCAACCCCATCTGAAGCCCTCATCACCTTGTGGAAAGACCAGCTCGCCAGTCTCAAACAAACCCCAATGATGGAGATTCCACCGGATGAAAGCCTTCCCCCAGGAGCTAATTGCAAATGGGCAACCTGGAAGTGCCTAAACAGACTTAGGACTGGTATAGGTCGTTCAAAGGTGTCACTAAGCAAATGGGGATATACAACCAGCCCGACAACTTGTGAATGTGGAACTGAGCCACAATCTATGCAACATCTCCTGCAATGCCCGTCGCTAGAGGAACCCTGTACTGTTACAGATCTTGCCAAATTCAATAACAAGGCGCAAAAATGTGTCCAGTTCTGGCTGGGCCACGTATAGACTGTCCGTGGACACGGTAAGAAGAAGACCCTTTCATTTCTGGAATCAATCTCATGAACCTCCTCTGGGCCTTCTCCGATGTCAGCACATCATATCAAAAAAAGTAATTTTTCTGATCACTCACCAAGAATTCTAATCTCCCTCCAGCAGCTTAAATTAAAAATTCCCAATTTGAGTATTCACAAATCTGATGTTCTGTCTAGAATTCCCAATTTGAGTGTACACTTCCTCTCTAGAATGTGGAAATCCTGTATCTGTTATCAAGACACTCACATGTCTGTTCCCTTAACCTGGATTGCACGTGGCCATTGTGGAATCTGGTCTCTCTCACTTTAATACTGATTTTAAAGTAAAGAAATAAATGGACATGAACTTAAAAGACAGATAAGACAGAACAAAATTTATGCTCACACTTTCCTTCTGAGCTTCACAAACTAACAGAAACTTGGAACAAGCATTTAATGCACAATAAACACATTCCAAAGATGAAAGGAGTAGGAAAATTTGGACAGCTGGGGCTTCTGCAACACAGATCTCCCTCTTGGATGAATTCAAACACCCTTCCAAGACAGATTTTACAAACATGACCTTGCGCTCATCCTTTCCCTCTCACCCCCCTTGCCCCCTCCCCCCCAACTCAAACCATTCATGTTGTAGTTAATTTTAGTGGTTAAACATTCAGCAAAACATTTTGAAACAGACACTCACAACCACTTCCCCGAGTCTCAGATCTTAAGGGTTTGAAATAAACAATACCAGAAATTAGCCGTCATGGCCTAGCAAACATTATATCTAGCAAATTTCCAACATCTGAGCTTCCTCAGATTGAACTCTATAAAGTTCTGATGATGTGACCTGTTGTTCTCGGTCTTGGACAATGTGCTTAACTTTAGAACAACTGGTCCTTCTAGGACCATCCCTTAGTTCTCGCCTTTGCTCCCACTCGGTGTGTTCTAATTGCATTTATTCTGACTGGCTCGCAATCTTGTTTGTGTTCACCCCTCACCCTGGGATCTTGACATAATCTATGTACACCATCCGGTCCCTGCTGATCGGGGCTTCTGTGGCCATATTGTCAGTTCTGTGAATTTTGTGAGTGCTACATTGATTTGTCCATGTAATCTGTCCCTAAATCTATGCCAGCACCTGCCTTATCAAGTGCATATCTCCCCAGGAGAGTAACTTCATTGTTCAGCCGTTCTCAGATATCCACTGAAAGTGCACTCCATCTCTCCCAGGTACCTGCGGCTCCTTTCTTCCCGACCTCATTGCTACCCCCTTACACCTGCAAAATAAAAAGCCTCTCCAGTTGTGGGCAAAGGCGGGTCAGTTATGGATACTGAAACCCCTGTGTCCACTAATATCACATTGCAGTCCCCAACTGTGTGCACCATGGGTGAACAGGACAGGCAATGGCGGCTGCCAACAGCTAACTGACGGATGCTGGCTCTACTAGGTCTATACTCTGCTCAGTGTGGGTGTGGAGTTTCCGCCTGTCTTGGTTGGGTGATTACACCAGCTTTCCTCCTTGCAACATTGCCTCTGGCTATGGCCTGTGAGGTCAGCTGTAACAAACCATCTCCTTCACCCGTCTGTCTGTTTTGACAGTCTCTTGTTTGGTGCCCTGGCCAGTGGTGAGTCCTCTCTGTGTGCAGCACCACTGACACATTACAATCCCTCTTCCCTCTCTTTTGGTCCCAGCCCATGAAACTGTTGTGGAGTAGATGGATCCTACAGTTATCCCAAGTCTAAAACCTCCTGGTGGGCTGAGATCAGCCCTCTGTTAGCATTTTCAGGAAGTCTGGATCATCCCTCCAGATTGCCCAGGCCTGAGTATTCCTCGTAGGCTTGGTCTTCACATTCTGCGTAGTCCCTGGCAGGTCCACTGGCTGCCTTAACAACTGACATTATCATTCCACAGTTACACTCACCTCCCCCCAGTCACTGTTTACTGGGCTGCACAATAACACAGTGAGATTGTCACAGTCTACAACACAGTGAGATTGCCACAGTAAGATCTGGGAGGGAGAGGGGTCAATACCCACTGCTGTCTGTAAGGAGTTTGTACGTTCACTCATGACCGTGTGGATTTCTACCGGGTGCTCTGGTTTCCTCCCACAGTCCAAAGAAGTCAGGGTTAGGGTTAATCAGCTGAGGGTATGTTATATTGGCGACACTTGTGAGCTGCCCTCAGCACATCCTCGACCTGCGTTGATCATTGACACAGACAAAGCCTGTTTCATTGTATGTTTTGATATATAAGCTCCCTATCCTCTAGTGCTTTCCCAGCATATGTGACAAATAAACTCTACTCAGACTTCCAGCCGGGTACAGGTATCGATTATAACAGTTTCAGTGACCATCTCTGCCATCTTCATCTGTGATGGCGGAATTTGTCATCGAAACTTTGGTTATAATTGATACCGTTACCCAGATGGACGCCTGAGAAGAGTTTATTCCTCCCTATCTTCATCCTCTGCACTCTCCCTTACACATGGAAACAAGCCATCTGACCCGCCTCGTCCATGCTGACCTGTGAGTAGTCATAGAGCACCAGAAGTGGGCCCTTCAGCCCGTCTAGTCTATGCAAAACCATTAATCTGCCCAGTGCGCTTGACCCGCATCTGCAATATCGCCCTCCATACTCCTCCCATCCATGTACCTATCCAAACTTCACTCAAGTATTGCAAACAAACCCTCATCCACAACTTCCTCTGGCAGTTTATTCCACACTCTCACCACTCTCTGAAGAAGCTCCCCCTCAGGCCTGTCAGTATTAATCCTATGCCCATCACATGGCCTGTAGCCTCCTAGATCTCGAGATTCGAGGGTTCATCAAGACATTCACACAGAGCAGTACGGTACAGCACAGAACATGCCTTCTAGCCTACTAAGCTGTGCTTCTCCCCAGAACTTTTGATACCGTGACTAAGCAAGGCCCTCATGCTTCTAAGCCTCAGTGAGTATAGGCCCAATACCATCAAATGCTTCTCGTACTTTAACCCTTGCATTCTTGGAATCATTTTTGTGAACTTCCTTGGAACCCTCTCCAATGCCAGCACACCTTTTCTTAGAGGGCACAGAAATGCTCCGAATACTCGGAGTGTGGTCTGACCAATGCTTTATAAAACCTCAGCGTTATATCTTTGCATTTGGTATTGCGTTTGTTCTGTTATGATTGCACTGCCCCTGAGAGATGTTGTCTCATTCTGCCCTGCAGAGCTGATGTATGGTTAGAATGACAATAAAGTTTTTTGAGTCTTGAATCTTGAATCTTATATTCTAGTCCTCTCGTAATGCCTTCCTCGCCACCGGCTCAACCTGCAAGCGATGTGGGGCTAGGTTTCAGTGCTGGCGTGAGACAGGAGCTCTTGGCTGGGCTCCCGCTGAGGTTTGGCTGCCTTCTCCGTGACTGTACTTGTCTGCAGCCAAGCAGCGTTCCTCTCTCAGCTCCGATCCCCCGCTCGGGCAGCTGGCCAAATCCTTCTCCATCTGCCGAAGGTACTGGGGCTGGGCAGTGAAGCCTTCACAATCCTACAAATGCTTTACTGCTATTGAACACTCCTGCAGCAAGCCATTATATATGTTTAAAGACCATTTAATGTGCTTTGTTCAGTGGAGTGACCGTCCGAGTTGAGGGAGTGGTGTGACAATGCAGGATACAACAGTGCCGATCAGACAGATGGGTACTTTATTGATCCCAAAGGAAATTAGTGTCACAGTAGCATTGCATGTGCACAGATATACAAATATTAGAAGAGAAGTAAAAAAGAATTTAAAAAAAAAATACTTTAAAAATAAGATGTACTAGATATACAAGTTAAACATTACAAGATTACATCTTCGGCTATAGGTTGACTCATTATAGAGTCTGATGGCTGAGGGTAGGAATGGCCTCGTATAGCGCTCTTCAGAGCAGCGCAGTTGTCTTGGTCTATTACCGAAAGAGCTCCTCTGTTCAGCCAAGGTGGTAGGCAGTGGGTGAGAAACACTGTCCAGAATTGCTGGGATTTTACGTCGGGTCCTTTGTTCTACCACAGCCGCCAGTGTGCTCAGTTTGACTCCTATAACAGAGCATCCTTTCTAATCAGTTTGTTGAGTCTGTTGGTATCACCTGTGTTGATGCCATTGCCCCAGCATTGAATATTGTACTGGTGACAACAGACTGGTAGAACAAGTGAAGGAGAGGCCTGCATACTCCAAAGGACCTCAGTCTCCTCAGGAGGTAGAAGCAACCCTGGCCCTTTTACACAACCTGTGTTGGTGCTCCACTCAAGTCTGTTGTCCATGCACCCCCAGGTACTTGTAGGTCCTCACCACACCCACGTCCTGAACATCAGTAATAACAGGGAGCCCTGCAGGCTTAGTCTTTCAAAAGTTCATTACCATCCCCTTTGTCTGACTGATGTTGAGCTGAAGATGATTCAACTTGCTCCATTGGACAAAGTCCTCACTAGAGCCCTGTATTCATCCACCAGTCCTTCACTTGTACACCCAGCGATTGCTGAGTCGTCAGAGAATTTCTGCAGATGACATGACTCAGTGTTGTATCTAAAGTCCCAGGTGTACAGGGTAAACAGGAAGGGACTCCAATACCATGCCCTGTGGGCCCCAGTGCTGTTTATAACCACATCTGACATGCAGCTCTGCTGCGCACACACTGTGGTCTGCCAGTCAGGTAGTCCATTATCCAGAATACCGACATTGAACGGAGCTTTTGCCCCAGCAATGAGGGCTGTGTGGTATTGAAGGCACTTGAGAAATCAAACGATGATCCTCACAGTGCTGCTGTGCTTATCCAAATGGGAGCAGGCTCTGTTCAGCAGGTAGATAACAGCATTGTTGACTCCAGTGTGCTCCTGGTAGGCAAACTGCAGGGGATCAGGGGTTGAAGGTGAGCCAAGCCTCTTTAGGGTCTTCATGATGTGCAAGGTCAGGGCCACTGGACGGTAGTCATTCAAGACTGTCGGTCAGCCCTTCGGTACTGGGACAACACATGATGTTTTCCACACGGTCAGGACCTTTTCCAGGCTGAGACTAATTGATAACACGCTGGAGAACTCCACATAGCCGATCAGCACACTCCTTCAAGACTTTGGAGTTCACACCATCCAGCCCCAATGCTTTGCCGTGTCCGCGTTTCCCTCAGAGCCCTTCTCACCCGCTCAGTAGTGAAGGTGAGTCCGTGATGATTGGGGAGTTGGTGAAAGTTAGGGCTGGAGGAGGTGAAGATTGGGCCAATAGCAGTCGGTACGTGGAGGTGTGAATGGTAGGTGCAGGGCAAGGAGGGGATGTAGACGGTGGTAGTCTGTTGTTCATGTGTTGAACTGGAGGGAGGAGGGGAGGTGTTGGTGCTGAGGGAGCATTGGCGTACTGAGGGGGTTTGAACAGGAGGTGAATTGTCAAAGTTATTGAAGAATTGGTTTAACTCATTAGCCCATTCACAGCTGCATTCCGAGGCTCTACAGTGAGTCTGATTGAAGCCGGTGATGTTCTTCACGCCTTTCCACACCTCCCGTGTGCTACTCTGCCCAAGCTTGTTCTCAAGCTCTTTCCCGAATTCCTCTTTAGCCTCCTTGATCTTCTCTTTTAACTCCCTCTGCACGTTTAATCCCTCCCTGTCCCCTGATCTAAAGGCTCTGTTTTTGTGGTTGAGAAGGGCCTTTAGGTCACTGGTGACCCACGGTCTGTTGTTAGGGAAGCAGCAAATAGTCCCCTTGGCTCACCGTGATGTTCCGTCTTTTGTGTTAATTTATTTAGAGATACATCTGGAAACGGATCCTCCCAGCCCAACTGCACCCTAACGATTTAACCCTTGTCTAGTCACAGGACAATTTAGTTACCATTTAACTTACTAACCAGTACATCTTTGGACAGTGGGAGGAAACTGGAGCCATAAGATATAGGAGCAGAAGTAGGCCATTTGGCCCATCGAGTCTGTTCCACCATTCAGTCATTGGCTGATCCAATTCTTCCAGTCATCCCCACTCCCCTGCCTTCTCCCCATACCCCTTGATGTCCTGGATAATCAAGAACCTATCTGTCTCTGCCTTAAATACACCCAATGACTTGGACTCCACAGCTGCTCGTGGCAACAAATTCCACAGATTTACCGCCCTCTGACTGAAGTAATTTCTGCTCATCTCTGTTCTAAATGGACATCGTTCAATCTTGAATTCGTGCTCTCTTGTCCTAGACTCCCCTATTATGGGAAATAACTTTGCCATATCTAATTTGTTGGCACGAGAGGCTGTGGAGGCCAAGTCATTGAGTGCATTTAAGGCAGAGATGGGTTCTTGATTAGACAGGGCATCAAAGGGTATGGAGAGAAGGCAGGGAAGTAGGGATGACTGGAAGAATTGGATCAGCCCATGATTGAATGGTGGAGCAGATTTGATGGGCCAAATGGCCTACTTCTGCTCCTATACCTTATGGTCTTATGGCCTAACTTTATTTTATACCCAACCTTGCGGCATTAACAAACCTTCCTGGTAGGATATTAGTCTCCCTCCAGTCCCTTCTGTATATTCTCCATCTTTCCTGGAAGAGAGCCCAATGATCCAAAAATCTGATGCTCTCCCTCCTTCACCAACTCCTTAACCACGCATTAAGACCGTAAGATACAGGAGCAGAAGTAGGCCATTCGGTCCATCGAGTCTGCTCTGCCATTCAATTATGGCTGATCCAATTCTTCCAGTCATCCCCACTCTCCTGCTTTCACCCTATACTCTTTGATGCCGTGGCTAATCAAGAACGTATCTATCTCTGCCTTAGATACATCCAATGACTTGGCCTCCACAGCTGTTCGTGGCAACAAATTCCACAGATTTACCACCCTCTGACTAAAGTAGTTTCTCCACATCTGTTCTAAAAGGACGTCCTTCAATCCTGAAGTCGTGCCCTCTTATTCTAGACTCACCTACCATGGGAAATAATTTTGCCATATCTAATCTGTTCAGGCCTTCTAACATTCGGAATGTTTCAATGAGATCCCCCCTCATTCTCCTGAACTCCAGGGAATACAGCCCAAAAGCTGCCAGACGTTCCTCATAAAGTAACCCTTTTATTCCCATAATCATTCTCTGAACCCTCTCCAATGTCAGTGTATCTTTTCTAAAATAAGGAGCCCAAAACTGCACATAATACTCCAAGTGTTGTCTCACTAGTGCCTTATCGAGCCTCGACATTGCATTCGCCTTCTTCACCACCGACTCAACCTGGAGGTTAACCTTTAGGGTATCCTGCACAAGGACTCCCAAGTCCATTTGCATCTCCGTATTTTGCATTTGCATTCTCTCCTGTGAATAGTCTGCCTGTTTATTTCTTCCACCAAAGTGCATGACCTTACACTTTCCAACATTGTATTTCATTTGCCACTTTGCCCATTTTCCTAAACTATCTAAGTCTCTCTGCAAGCTCTCTATTTCCTCAACACTATCTGCACCTCCGCCTATCTTTGTATCATTGGCAAATTTAGCCACAAATCCATTAATACTGTAGTCCAAATTATTGACATACATTGTAAAAAGCAGTGGCCCCAACACTGACCCCTGTGGTAACTGGTAACTGGCAGCCAGCCAGAATAGGATCCCTTTATATGCAAACAACAGGAATTCTGCAGATGCTGGAAATTCAAGCAACACACATCAAAGTTGCTGGTGAACGCAGCAGGCCAAGCAGCATCTGTAGGAAGAGGTGCAGTCGACGTTTCAGGCCGAGACCCTTCGTCAGGACTAACTGAAGGAAGAGTGAGTAAGGGATTTGAAAGTTGGAGGGGGAGGGGGAGATCCAAAATGATAGGAGAAGACAGGAGGGGGAGGGATGGAGCCGAGAGCTGGACAGGTGATAGGCAAAAGGGGATACGAGAGGATCATGGGACAGGAGGTCCTGGAAGAAAGACAAGGTGGGGGGGGGTTGACCCAGAGGATGGGCAAGAGGTATATTCAGAGGGACAGAGGGAGAAAAAGCAGAGTGAGAGAAAGAATGTGTGCATAAAAATAAGTAACAGATGGGGTACGAGGGGGAGGTGGGGCCTTAGCGGAAGTTAGAGAAGTTAGAAAACCTATCATTTTGGATCTCCCCCTCCCCCTCCAACTTTCAAACCTCTGAATATACCTCTTGCCCATCCTCTGGGTCCCCCCCACCCTTTGTCTTTCTTCCCGGACCTCCTGTCCCATGATCCTGTCGTATCCCCTTTTGCCTATCACCTGTCCAGCTCTTGGCTCTATCCCTCCCCCTCCTGTCTTCTCCTATCATTTTGGATCTCCCCCTCCCCCTCCAACTTTCAAATACCAACCTTATAGTTCCCACACCCCGCACTTCCCGTTTCTACCTCCCACCCAAGATCCACAAACCTGCCTGTCCTGGCCGACCTATTGTCTCAGCTTGCTCCTGCCCCACCGAACTCGTTTCTGCATACCTCGACACGGTTTTATCACCCCTTGTTCAATCCCTTCCGACCTATGTTCGTGACACTTCTCACGCTCTTAAACTTTTCGATGATTTTAAGTTCCCTGGCCCCCACCGCTTTATTTTCACCATGGATGGCCAGTCCTTATATACTTCCATCCCCCATCAGGATGGTCTCAAAGCTCTACGCTTCTTTTTGGATTCCAGACCTAATCAGTTCCCCTCTACCACCACTCTGCTCCATCTAGCGGAATTAGTCCTTACTCTTAATAATTTCTCCTTTTGCTCCTCCCATTTCCTCCAAACTAAAGGTGTAGCTATGGGCACCCGTATGGGTCCTAGCTATGCCTGCCTTTTTGTTGGGTTTGTGGAACAATCTATGTTCCGTGCCTATTCTGGTATCTGTCCCCCACTTTTCCTTCGCTATATCGATGACTGCATTGGCGCTGCTTCCTGCACGCATGCAGAACTCGTTGACTTTATTAACTTTGCCTCCAACTTTCACCCTGCCCTCAAGTTTATCTGGTCCATTTCCGACACCTCCCTCCCCTTTCTAGATCTTTCTGTCTCTGGAGACAGCTTATCCACTGATGTCTACTATAAGCCTACTGACTCTCTCAGCTATCTGGACTATTCCTCCTCTCACCCTGTCTCTTGCAAAAACGCCATCCCCTTCTCTCAATTCCTCCGTCTCCGCCGCATCTGCTCTCAGGAGGAGGCTTTTCATTCTAGGACGAGGGAGATGTCTTCCTTTTTTAAAGAAAGGGGCTTCCCTTCCTCCACTATCAACTCTGCTCTTAAACGCATCTCCCCCATTTCACGTACATCTGCTCTCACTCCATCCTCCCACCACCCCACTAGGAATAGGGTTCCCCTGGTCCTCACCTACCACTCCACCAGCCTCCGGGTCCAACATATTATTCTCCGTAACTTCCGCCACCTCCAACGGGATCCCACCACTGAGCACATCTTTCCTCCCCCCCCCCCCCCGCAATCCGCAGGGATCGCTCCCTACGCAACTCCCTTGTCCACTCGTCCCCCCCATCCCTCCCCACTGATCTCCCTCCTGGCACTTATCCGTGTAAGCGGAACAAGTGCTACACATGCCCTTACACTTCCTCCCTTACCACCATTCAGGGCCCCAAACAGTCCTTCCAGGTGAGGCAACACTTCACCTGTGAGTCGACTGGGGTGATATACTATGTCCGGTGCTCCCGATGTGGCCTTTTATATATTGGTGAGACCCGACGCAGACTGGGAGACCGCTTTGCTGAACATCTACGCTCTGTCCGCCAGAGAAAGCAGGATCTCCCAGTGGCCACACATTTTAATTCCACATCCCATTCCCATTCTGACATGTCTATCCACGGCCTCCTCTACTGTAAAGATGAAGCCACACTCAGGTTGGAGGAACAACACCTTATATTCCGTCTGGGTAGCCTCCAACCTGATGGCATGAACATTGACTTCTCTAACTTCCGCTAAGGCCCCACCTCCCCCTCGTACCCCATCTGTTACTTATTTTTATGCACACATTCTTTCTCTCACTCTCCTTTTTCTCCCTCTGTCCCTCTGAATATACCTCTTGCCCATCCTCTGGGTCCCCCCCCCTTGTCTTTCTTCCTGGACCTCCTGTCCCATGATCCTCTCGTATCCCTTTTGCCTATCACCTGTCCAGCTCTTGGCTCCATCCCTCCCCCTCCTGTCTTCTCCTATCATTTTGGATCTCCCCCTCCCCCTCCAACTTTCAAATCTCTTACTCACTCTTCCTTCAGTTAGTCCTGACGAAGGGTCTCGGCCTGAAACGTCGACTGCACCTCTTCCTACAGATGCTGCCTGGCCTGCTGCGTTCACCAGCAACTTTGATGTGTGTCCCTTTATTCCCACTCTGTTTTCTGCCATCAGCCATACTCCACCCATGCAAGTAACTCCTCTGTAATTCCATGGGCTCTTATCTTGTTAAGCAGCCTCCTGTGCAGCACCTTGTCAAAGGCCTTCTGTAAATCCAAGTACACCACATCTACTGCATCTCCTTTGTCTACCCTGCTTGTAATTTCCTCAAAAAAATTGCAGTAGGTTTGTCAGGCAGGATTTTCATTTCAGGAAACCATGCTGGCTTTGGCCTATCTTGTCATATGCCTCCAGGTACTCCGTAATCTTATCCCTAATGATCGATTCCAACAACTTCCCAACTACTGATGTCAGGCGAACAGGTCTATAGATTCCTTTCTGCTGCCTCCCACCCTTAAATAGCAGAGTAACATTTGCAATTTACCAGTCATCCGGTACAATGCCAGAATCTATCGATTCTTGAAAGATCATCGTTAATGCCGCCGCAATCTCTCCAGCTACTTCCTTCAGAACCCGAGGGTGCATTCCATCAGGTCCAGGAGATTTATCCACCCTCAAACTATTAAGCTTCCTGAGCACATTCTCAATTGTAATTTTCACTGCACATACTTCACTTCCCTGACACTCTTGAATGTCCGGTATACTGCAGATGTCTTCCACTGTGAAGGCTGATGCAAAATATGCATTCAGTTCCTCTGCCATCTCTGCATCTCTCATTACAATATCTCCAGCATTCATTTGTACTGGTCCTCTATATACCCTTGACTTTCTTTTACCCTTTACAGGTGTTCCTCGCTTTTCGAACGTTCGCTTTACGAAACCTCGCTGTTACGAAAGACCTACATTAGTTACCTGTTTTCGCTAACAGAAGGTGTTATACTGTTACGAAAAAATACAGCGTGCGAAAAATGTAGCGCGTGCCCCGAGCAGCCAAGCTCCTCCCCCGGAACTGCATTTTAGCCGGCATTGCTTAAACACGTGCCTGTGAGCAAGATGAGTTCTAAGGTATCAGAAAAGCCTAAAAGAGCTCATAAGGGTGTTACACTTAGTGTAAAACTAGACATAATTAAGCATTTCGATCGTGGTGAACGAAGTAAGGAGTGAGTTTGGCTTATGGAAGTTGACGAAGATGATGTTGAAGAGGTTTTGGCATCCCATGACCAAGAACTGATAGTTGAAGAGCTGATGAAATTGGAAGAGGAAAGGATAACAATCGAAACTGAATGCAGTAGCAGACAGACCGAAAGTGAAGTCGTCCAGGAACTGAACATGAAGCAACTGCGTGAGGTTTCTGCTGCAATGATTGCAGAAAAGTATGACTAATTTTGGAAGGATACGTAGCTTTAGGGCTTATTTGCAAGATGGTTTGAGTGCTTACAAAGAACTGTATGATAGAAAAACGCGCAAAGCTAAGCAGTCAAGCATACTGTCATTTTTCAAGCCTCCCGCATCAGCCACAGCAGACGACGGACCTCGCCCTTCGACATCGAGGCAGGCAGACATAGAAGAAAATGACCTGCCTGCCCTGATGGAAACACAACAATGAGATGACACCCCAGTGTCCCACCACTCCAACCCCTGGGCCGCGGACCGATACATTGCCATGGAGAATGCAGCGGTGGCCGGGATGCACCCAGCACATCTTTAAGAAAAAAGGCTGAAATAAACAAGCTAATTAGTTAGGTGCTGCCTGGCACGTAAATGTCGGCCCAGATCAGAGGCGATTGCCGATATACTTTAAAAAAAAAGCTTTTAGTATCTTCTTTGATATTAGTCACCAGCTTACTTTAATAATTCATCTTTTCCTTCCTAATGACCTTTTTAGTTTCCTTCTGCAAGTTTTTAAAAGCTTCCCAATCCTCTATCTTCTCACTAGCTCTGGTTTCCTTGTATGCCCTCTCTTTTGCTTTTACTTTTTGGCTCTGACTTCACTTGTCAGCCACGGTAGTGTCCTTCTTCCCTTCAAAAATTTCTTCTAATTTGGAATATATCTGTCTTGCGCTTCCCTATTTTTCACAGAAACTCCAGCATTGCTGCTCTGCTGTCCTTCCTGCAAATGTCCCTTTCGCATCAACCTTGGCCAGTTCCCCTCTCATGCCATTGTAATTTCCTTTATTCCACTGAAATACCAATACACTGGATTTTATTTTTTCCCTCTCAAAAACACCCAATCCAGCACAGCCGATCCCCTCGTGGGCTCAACAACAAGCTGTTCTAAAAAGCCATCCCTTAGACATTCTACAAATTCTTTTTCTTGAGGTCCAGTACTGAAGTACTGGTCTGGTTTTCCCAATCCACTTTCATATTAAAATCCCTAATGATTATCATGATACTGCCTTTCTGACATGCCTTTTCTATCTCCTGCTGTAATTTGCAATCCACATCCCGGCTGCTGTTTGGAGGCCTATATGCAACTGCCATTGGGGTCCTTTTGCCCTTGCCATTTCTTAACTCAACCCATAGAGACTCTACACCTTCTGATCCTATGTCATCACTTTCTAATAATTTAATGTTATTTCTTGGAGCCCTGGAGGAAACTGACATGCACATGGGAAGAACGTACAAACTTGCTTACAGAGGAGCCCGGAATTGAACTCAGAACTCTGAGCTGTAATAGTGTTGCACTAACAGCGCCAGCTGTAGCGACCCCTAATTCAGGTTCGTTGGATATGTGGGAGGAAACCAGAGCACCCGGAGGAAATCCACACTGACACGTGGAGAAGGTACAATCTCCCTACAGCCAGTGGCAGGAATGGAACCCAGATCGCTGGGAGTGGATTGGTGTTCTGCCAACTGATATGCCACCATCTTTTGGTGTATGTCTCTCCATGTCTGCTGGACAAAGGAACAAATCAGAAACCATCTCGGATGGTTGTAGATGAGATGGGCTGTTGTGTCCTGAATGGTATCGAGGGGTGTGACTGTTGTTGAAGCTACACTCATTCTGTTGCTCCCAACTCAGGTTCTAGCTGGTGGACAGGCTATAGGGAGTTAAGTGAGTTGCTCACTTAGGATCCCCAGCCTGTGGTCGCACTGTGTGCATGGTGACTGTAATTGTAACTGCCAAAATATTGATAGTGGGGGTTTCAGTGATGGTAATGTCACCTAGTGTTAGGGGTCATGACTGGGGATTTCCTCCTGGATTTCAACATTGGCCAGCATTTATCCTGTCCCAGCCCTGCTGTTTGTACAGATCTGTTTTCACTTTGACACAAGTCTTTATATTGATCAGTGTCAAAAAAAAGCCAAATTCAATCACTGTGATTCAATGTTGTAAAACAATAAAACATGAAAACTTCCAAAGGGACATGAATACATTTTATAGGCATTGTAAATGCAACTAGATGCAACAACATTCCTTCGGACCATGGTGTCCCCACAAAAACATACATCACACACAGCACGTAAACCAAAGTGAATAAAGTGTAATTCAACAGCTGTAGTGCACAGCACAGGTAAACAGTTCACTGTCCTGGTGACAAGACTCCAGTGGTGACAGGGTATTCATTAGTCTCACAGCCTGAGGGAAGAAGCTGTTACCCACTCTGACAGTCCTAGTCCTGATGCTCCTGTACCTCCTTCCTGACAATAGTGGGTCCAAGAGATTGTGGGATGGGTGGTGGGGATGCACAACAATGCTTTGGGGCCCTTCGTCTGCAACACCACCGGTAAATATCACAATTTGGGAAGAAGGAGATCCCGGTGATCTCGGTGATTTTTACTGTCCTCTGTAGTGTCTTGCTGTCTGATGCCTTGTAGCGTCCATTCCACACAATAATGCAGCTGGACAGGGCAGACTTTTAACTGAATGAACATCAGTGACTAATGACCGAAGATAGAGAAACCAGGTTATGTCTTACACAGTGAACAGTAGGGCACTGAGGAGTGCAGTAGATCGGAGGGATCTGGGAATACAGGTCCATAATTTCTTGAAAGTTGCATCACAGGTAGATAAGGTCATAAAGAGAGCTTTGAAAAAGTGCAGAGAAAATTTACTGGGATGTTGCTGGGATTTGAGGAACTGAGTTATAGGGAAAGGCTGAATAGGTTAGGGCTTCACTCCCCGGAGTGTAGCAAATTGAGCGGAGATTTGACAGGCATTCAAAATTATGTAGAGTATAGATAGGGTAAATGCAGGCTTTTTCCACTAAGATTGGATGAGACTACAACATGGGTTAAGGGTGAAAGGTGAAATGTTTAAGGGGAACATGAGGGCAAACTTCTGTCTGTAGTGGTGAGTGTAGAACGAACAAAATGCCAGTGGAAGTGGTGAATGGGGGTTCAATTTAAGAGAAATTTGGTTAAGTACGTGGGAGGAAGAGTTATGAAGGCCTGTGGTCTGGATATGGGTCAGAGGGACAAGACTAACATTTCACCATGGATTCAATGGACCGAAGGGCCTGTTTCTGTGCTGAAGTCCTCTATGACTGTGGTGGGGCCTAGGACACTACCCTGAAAATCTCTGTGGAGGAGAGGATTGACCCCCGACCATAACAACATTGTCTTTTGTGATGAGTATAGTTTCCCCACCCCTACCCACTCATTCCAGTTTAGCCAGTCTGAACCAATTGAAAATACCGTAGGGTAGAGGTTAGCACAGCGCTATTACTCCTCGGGCTGTCAGAGTTCAGAGGTCATCCCGGAATTTGTATGTCCTGCCTGGGCGCTCCAGTTCCCTCTCACTGCCCGAAGGTGTGTTGGTCATTTAATTTGCCCCAAGGTGAAATTGGGTGGTGTGGCTCTGGCTGAGATGGCCTGTGCCACACCAAATCTCTAAATGCCAGAACCTGTTACCGTTGTGGGAAAGGTTTGGGTAAGAGTCGATGCAGAGAAATGGAGAAGTTTAATCCTTCATTTCTTCTGTTCTTTCTTGCTGGGATCAGGCCAGGTTCCGTATATTCCTACTGTACACCTGTAATTATGGTCAGACCCAGATTCTCCCTCCTATAATTACATCAGCTCACTTGCAGAGACCCATCACTAACATTGGTCTGTCTGAAATATTGCTGTGCTATCCCACACCATAATCCAGCACTTGATCAACCCTGGCTGGATCACCTGCGCTAGAGTGCCTGATGTTGAAAGACCTGAAACACTCGATGGCCCCAGCTTACAGCACTGGTGACGTATCCAAGTATACCCCAGGATGTATCTCAGCATCATGGAGTCGGTATGTTAGATTTTAAATCCTTGTCTCAAGCTCTGTACCTGCCCTGTGAGTGTAGAGACTTTCACTGTCTGTCTGCCCCCAGAGGTGTGTGATGGGGCAGTGTACTTTAATATCACTGTCATATGTCATGAAATATGTTGCTCTGTACTGCAGTTACACCAAAAACAAACTTCATGACAGATGTGATGATAAACGTGATTCTGAAATAAGTGTCTGGAAAAAATAGAGGGCTATGGGTAACCTTAGGGAATTTCTAAGTAAGTACATGTTTGACACAAGGCCCTGTATTGTGCTGTAGGTTTTCTATGTTTCTATGACATGGGTCTCTATTGTGGGCTGAAAGTGGGAGAAGGGCAAGGAGGGGTGAATCATGGTTGGGGAAAAGGGAAGGGAGAGATGAGGGAATGGGAAGCACCGGAGACACATTCTGTAATGATCAATAAATCAGCTGTTTGGAATCAAGTGACCTTGCATGGTATCTCAGGTGGGTGTGTCTGTACCCACATCACTTGACCCCCCGCCCCACAAACCTGCTGCTGGCATATCTTCTCAGCTCTCTGTCCCGCACCCCTCCCATAGTGTTCCACCCTCACCATTCCCAACATCCTTTGCTCCCACCAGACTTACAAACTTGCTGTCCCATTTCACAGTACTGTTTATGTATGAAATTAAATCAGTCGTGCAAAATGGAGTAAAAGAAAGAGGTAGAGTTCATGGGTTCATTGTCCATTCAGAAATCTGATGGCAGAGGGGAAGAAGCTGTTGTCAAAATGGTGAATGTGTATCTTCAAGCTCTTGGACCACCTCCTTGATGAGAAGAGGGATGTCCTGGGTGATGGGGGTCCTTGATGGATGCTGCCTTGTTGAGGCATTGCCTTTTGAAGGTGTCCTCAGTGCTGGGGGGGTTAGTGCCTGTGATAAAGCTGGCTGAGTTTGCAGCTTATTGTGCAGTGGCCCCTCCATACCAGACAGTAATGAAAGCAGTTAGAATGCTCTGCACGGTGCATCTGTGGAAATTCACTCCATATCTGACCCCAGGAGTGTGTGATGGGATAGTGTAGAGGGAGCTTCACTCTGTCTGACCCTGGGAGTATCTGATGGGAAGGTGTAGAGGGCGATTCTCTCTGTGTCTGTGTGATGGGAACTTCAGTCAGTGAGGTGATTGGAGGACTGGTGTGGGAGGTCTGGCGTAACAGAGGTACAGTTGGGCACTGTCTTTAGGGACCTGGTGTCAATGTGCTTGGTTTTGTATGTCACACGGTGGGAGATGAGAGATGGTGGGAATGATTAGTGGTTTTGTTCAGATGTGTCCAGACGGTGATGCAGGTTACTATGGATAGTGAACAGTAAGGCTCTTTGGCCCACAGTGTTGTGCTACGAGGTCTGCTGAGAAGGTCGCTGTGATCTCTCTCACTTATCAGAGATACTTTATCAGGAGCACTGTGTCCCCAGGGCCTTTAGCATTGTCAGTGATCCCCCTCGTCCCTCTAACTATCTTTGACCCCCAACAATCAGGTAGGATGTACCTACCGTAGCATTAGGACAAGGACTGTTAGGATGGGAAAGAGCTTCTTCCCCCAGGCCGTGAGACTACAGAACAACTTGCCACCACCCAGACCTCATCATGTATGAAGCACCAGCTGTGGTACCCTATTTACTTTGTAACTTGAGTGGTAAATGCACCTAATTATATTTGTCAGAGTTCTAAGTAAACTTATTAAAGTATATGTATGTCAAGCCTGAGATTCATTTCCTTGCAGGCATACTCAATAAATCCATCATAGAATAATTGACCATTACAGAACCAATGAAAGACTGCAGCCAGTGTACTAAACACAGACTGTGCAAATACAAAATGAAAGAAATAAGAATCATAAATAGGCATTAAATATCGAGAATGTGAGATGAAGGGTCCTGAAAAGTGAGTCCGTAGGTTGAGGGTAACATTTCAATTATGAGGCTAGTGAGGCTGATGGTTCTGGGGGTAATAGTCCTGAGACTCCTATACCACCTTCCTAATGGCAGCCACGAGAAGAGGTGGTGGGGGTCCCAGATGATAGATGCTGCTTTCCTGTGACAACGCTCCATGTTGTTGTGCAGTGGTGGGGAGGACTTTCCCCATGGTGGCCTCGGCTCTGTCCACCACTTCCTGTCGGATTTTTCTTCAAAGGCATCGGTGTTTTATGTATTATTTGTGGTAACATTACTTTGTGTTGTGTGTGTGTGTTACTGTACAGTATCCTGTGTGTGTGGGACACTGTACAGTAACACAGGACACTGTACAGTAACTCTCACACAACACAAAATAATGTTACCACAAATAACTGTGTTGCGTATCTTGTTCCTGAGGAACGCTGTTTCATTTGGTTGTATATGTGACCGGCTGAATGACAAGAACTTGATCCATATAAAACCATACCATAGTCACACTAACCCTTCCGTCTATTTTTCTTTCATTCATGTGTCTATCTCAGGGTCTCTGAAATGTCTCTAATGTATCTGCCTGTACCACCAGTGCCAGCAGTGCATTCTGCGCTCCTATCGCTCTCTGTGAACAGCTGACCTTCTGGCCCATGACCATTTAATCTACTCTAAGGTCAATCGAACCCCTTCCTCCCACGTAGCTCTCCTTGTGCCAGAGTTTCTTACTGTAATTATCTGACTCCACTACCACCCATGGCTGTGTGTTCTACCACTGTGTAAAATTTTAAAAACTACCTCTGGTATTCCCCGCCCCCCCACCCCCCCGAATTTCCCTCCAATCACCTAAATGGAATATTACCCCTGACATCCTGCCCCCCGAAACTTCCCTCCAGTCACCTAAATGGATGTGGTTTGGTATTTCCTCCCTGCTGTCTGTCCGCTCTGTCTCTGCCTCTTAGCATACTTTACACCTCTATGAAGTCAGATCTCATCCTCCTTGCTCCAAAGAGGAAACCCCAACTCTCTTAACCTATCCTCATGACAAGCTCTCTAATTCAGGCAGCGTCCTTGTGAATCTCCTCTGCACCCACTCTAAAGCGTCCACATCCTTCCTGTTATGAGGGATCCAAGTGTGTTCTGACGAAAGTTTTATAGAACAGAGGTCCCTGGAACAACACTCAAGTTCACAGTCAAGTTTTGTCATCTGACTGCATGTAGACAACCAAATGAAACAATGTCCCTCCGGACCATCATGCACCACATAGATCACACACAGCAAAATATTACCACAAATAAGTTAATAAAATTCAATTCCATCCGTTACCACTCTGTGTACAACAGATTGGAGATCACACCCTGTGATTAGGTTCAGCTCTGCATTGCTGGATAACTGAATCACAGGGGCGAGGTGTACCGTCCTCTGCTAAGCTGAGCTTTAGATATGAGCTAAATTCTCTCCCTCTTTTACAACGCCCATGTTAATGGGAGCGTGAGCATCCCTTTGGCAGCTGAAACTCAACATGTCTGCACAACCCTGACAGCAGCAGGAAGAGGTGTTCGTCTCCTGCAAAGAACTCAGTTAATTCCTCAGCTGGCATGTTCTGACAGGGTCATTTGCCTCATGAAGAAACAAGCACACATTTCTAAACTTACAAACACAATATTCTGCTGTCGCTGGAAATCCAGAGCAACACACACACAATTCTGGAGGAACTCTGCAGGTCAGGCAGCCTCTATGGGACTAAACAAACAGTTGACGTTTTGGGTTGAGACCTTTCTTTGGGACTAGTCTTCAAAATTCAAAGTAAATTTATTATCAAAGTACATGTATGTCACCATACTCAATAAATTCAGAATAGAATAATAACTATAACAGACTCAATGAAAAACTGCAACCAGTGTACTAAACACAAATGGTGCAAATACAAAAGGAAAGTAATAATAAATTAAGAATAAGCAATAAATTTTGAGAGGTTCATTCTGAAATCTTGTACGTAGACCACAGAATGTCTCTGTGGTTCATCAGCACCATCTGGCCTCCAAAGGGTGAAGAGAAACTTAAATGTTTAAAATGAACCTCAGGTTCCAACCCACTGGGTTATTAACCTTCAACCACCAGGCTGTTGAACCGGCGTGGATAACTTCACTCACCTCGACTCTAAACTGATTCAGCAACCTCTCAAAGCTTCTGCAACTCGCGCTCTCAGCCTTAATTATCTTTGCACAATTTATCGTCTTTTACACGTTGGTTTTTTGGCAGGTTTTTTGTATGCTTATTTCAAAAATATTGTATTCTACTTCCTGAAGTGTCTGAAACGTCGACTGTTTATTCATTTCCATAGACACCGCCTGACCTGCTGAGTTCCTCCAGCATTTTGTGTGCTTTTGGATTTGTTTACAATACGTCTGTTTCTGTCCCGTAATGATGCTGAAAAACTAATTCACACCTTTATATCGAATAGACTAGATTGCTGTAAATACACTTTATTGGCCTTCCAGAACAATCTATTGATGAACTTCAACTCATTGAGAACACTGCTGCTGCTAGACTTTGAACTAAAACCAGGGTGAGAGAACATATCAATTCCCATCCCAGCTACTCTGCATCGGCTTCCTGTATCTTTTACAATTGATTTTAAAGTTCTCTTAAAGCTCTCAACTGTGGGGACTGATTTCTAATTCTGCCTGAGCAGGGTTTTCTTTTGCAGGGTCTCCCTCAAAAGATAATTAGCTCAGCTTTTTTTTTTGAACTTTGCTCCTAAACTGTGGAATTCAGTACCTAAAACTGTAAGGGATGCAGACCCAGTCAACACTTTTAAACAGCTCAAAACCTATTTATTTAACCTTGCTTTTAATGAACACCTTTTTGTCTTTTATTTTCATGTTAATTTTTATTTTTTATTTTAGTTTCCTGTTTGCACTTCATCCCATTGTAAAGCAATTTGACCTGGATTGTATGAAAAGTGCTCTATAACTGAGTTATTATTATATCCTGTAAAGGCCTATAGGATAGTAATTCTCAGTGGTATATGGACTGTGATAAGTGTGCACCGTCAGAGATCCCCGCCATCTGGTCTATTCATTTATCACAGCTGCCATCGAGCAGGAGCTACAGAAGCCTGCGTCCCACACCAGCCCAGATTCACGAACAGTCCCTCCTTCAACCATTCAGTGTTTGAACAACGCTGAACACCACTGCAATACAGCAACCCCAGGGCCACTACAATCACTTAGCAATAAAATCATCTGGTTTTCTTCTGACTGTTTTCTTGTAAAAAATGTGAATAAATTGTGTTTAATTGATGCTTTTCTCATGAATGTTGTGTCTCTGACGCTCTGTGCCTGCAATGCTGTTGCAAGTCAGTTTTTCAATCACTCACTCATGCAGATGAGAATAAACTTTTGAATCAGAATAAGGTTTATTACTGAAAAATGCCCCTAAGACATAGGAACAGAAATAGGCTGTTTGGCCCATTGAGTCTGCTCTGCCATCCAGCCCCATTTTCCTACCTTCTTCCTGTAGCCTTTGTCACCCTGACTGATCAAGAACCTATCAGGCTTCACTCTAAATATACCAAATATGTCATGAAATTTGCAGCAGAAGTACAGTGAAATACATAGTGAAAAATCACTTGCATAAAAAATATAAAAAATAAGTAGTGCAAGTAAAGTCAAACAGTGAGGTGGTGTACATGGGTTGATTGTCCATTCAGAAATCTGATGACGGAGGGGAAGAAGCTGTTCCTGAAATGTTGAGTGTGTGTCTTCAGGCTCCTGTACCTCCTCCCTGATGGTAGCAATGAGAAGAGGGATGTGCTGGGTGATGGGGGCCATTAATGATGGATGCCACCTTTTTGAGACATCACCTTTTGAAGGTATCTTCGATCCTCTGGTGGCTAGTACCCCTGATGGAGTTGGCTGAGTTTGCAACTTTCTGCAGCCTATTTCAGTCCTCAGTCAGAGATAGTGGTGTAACCACTTGGAATCCTCTCCATGGTACATCCGTACAAATTTGCAAGAGTCTTTAGTGACATACTAAATCTCCTCAGACTCCTAATGCAATATAGCTACTGCTGTGCCTTCTTTGTAATTGCATCAATATGTTGGACCCAGGCTAGATTTTCAGAGATATTGACACCCAGGAACTTGAAGCTTCTCACGAGCAGCCCCTCGATGATGTCAGCACAGAAACCAGTCCTTGTTATCTCTTGTGACGACATCGTGGATCGCATTCTCTCCGCTGCACACAACGTGCCTCCCGATCCAAAGCACTGGTCAAACTGCTTACGTGGAGCACTACTTATCGCAGCCGTACAGAGCAGCAAAGACGATGAGAGGGGATACAAGATGATAAGAAGCACAGATAGCAGAGATACTTTCCCAGGATGCAACTGGGGTATCTGCGAGGGCATAATCAGTGGTTTTGGGCCTTTTATCTAAGAAAAGATATGCTGGCATTGGAGAATGGCTAGTGGGGGTTCATGAAAATGATTCTGCGAATGAAAGGGATATGTATGAGGAGTGTTTGATGTCTCGGCCTGAAGAATGAGGGTTCTCATTGAAGCCTATCAAATATCAAAAGGCCTAGATAGAGTGAATGTGGAGAGGATGTTTTCTATAGTAGCAGGGTCTAGGGCGAGAGGGCGTAGACTTAGAATAGAGGGATGTACATTTAGATCAGTGATGAGTAATTTCTTTAGCCAGAAGTGGCGAATCTGTGGAATTCATTGCCACAGACGGCTGTGGAGGACAAGTCCCTGGGTGGATTTAAAGCTGAGGTTCTTGATTAGTCAGGGTGTCAAAGGTTACAGGGAGAAGACAGGAGTATGGGGTTGAGAGGGATAATAAATCTGACATGATGGAATGGCAGAACAGACTCGAAGGGCTGATTAGCCTAATTCTGTTCCTATTTCTTTCATTTTTTAGGTGATTAGAGGAAAGTATGGGGGGGGGGTGGTTATGTCATTACAGTGTTTGGTGGGTTGGTGTGACTCGCTTCCAGGGGGTGTTGGTCAAGTGTGCTATACTGTGGGAGTGTAGGTAATGTAAGGGATGTCATTACTCAGAGTGGGGTCGGAGTGTAGGTACAGTGAGGGATGTCATCACAGGGGTCACCCCCCCTCCGTAAAACCATTGAGAGGCTTGCTGGGATCTGTCTCTCTCTCTCCCCTCCCCCATAAAACTGTTGAGAGGCTCACCGGGGTCTGTCTCTCTCTCCTCCCCCCCCCACATAAAACCATTGAGAGACTCATTGGGGTCTGTCTCTCCCCCCCCCATAAAACCATTGAGAGACTCATTGGGGTCTGTCTCTCTCCCCCCCCCCCCATAAAACCATTGAGAGACTCACTGGGGTCGCCCCCCCCCCCCCGCTATTTATGACATTTACCAGAGTGTTGAGGACAAAGAGCCCAACGTATCATTGAGGATCCCTACCACCCATCCCACAATCTCTCTGACCGACTCCGGTCAGGAGCGTCAGGACTAAGTAACAGATTCTTCCCTCAGACTGTCAGACTAATGAATACCCTGCCACCACTGAGGTGTCGTCACTCAGACAGTGAACTGGGAAACAGCTCCTTCCCGCAGACTGTCAGACTAATGAATACCCTGCCACCACTGAGGTGTCGTCACTCAGACAGTGAACTGGGAAACAGCTCCTTCCCGCAGACTGTCAGACTAATGAATACCCTGCCACCACTGAGGTGTCGTCACTAAGACAGCTGTTCGGGTTGTCCCACTATGGGCAGGATGTTGAGGCTTTGGAGAGGGTGCAGAAGAGGTTTACTGGGATGCTGCCTGGTATTGAGGGCATGTGCTATCACGAGAGGCTGGGTAAACTTGGGGGAAAAAAAGTGACTTGATTTGTTTTCTCTGGAGAGGCAGGCGCCGATGGGAGATCCGACAGGTTTACAAGATGTATAGATAGAGTGGACAGAGAGTGTGTGTTTCCCAGAGTTCAAATGTCCATACTAGAGAGCATGCATGGAAGGTGAGAAGGGATAGATTCAAAAGGGATGTGAGGGCTACTCGGAGAGTGGTGAATACCTGGAATATGCTGCCTGGTGTGGTGGTAGAGGTGAATTCATAGAGGCTTTTAAGAGATGTTTGGATATAAGGAAGATAGAGGGATCTGGGCATGGTGTAGGCAGGAGAGATTAGTGTTTGGGTGTTTTTGATTTGCTTTTTAGCTGGTTCAGCACAACATTGTGGGCCGAATGGCCTGTTCCCGTACTGTACTGTTCTACATTCTATGTGCTGTTTACCTGAGCTGTGTACGACATGCGTGTGGAATTTTATTTTATTAAGCTGTTTATGATATTTTGTTGTGCTGTGTGTGATATATGTTGTGTGCTTGCACCATGGTCCAGAGAACGTTCCATTTGGTTATGTGTACGTAGTCAGATGACAATAAGCAAACTTGGAACACTACAGCACAGTGCAGGTCCTTTGGCCCACAAAGTTGTGCTGATCTTTTTGACTGACTCCAAGATCGATCTCAACCTTCTCTCCTACAAAACCCTCCACATTTCTATCATCCATGTGTCTAAGAGTCTTTTGAATATCTCTAATGTATCTGCCTGTACCACATTCTACACACCCCCCACTCTGTGTGTAAAATAAAACACCCCTGTACTTTCACCTTAAAATTATGCCCCCTGGTATTAGCCATTTCTCTCCTGAGAAAGAGGTATGGCTTTCGACTTGATCCATGCCTCGTCATCTTGTACCACCTCAGTCAAGTTGCCTCTCATCTTCTAACACACCAAAGAGAAAAGTCCTCGCTAACTCAGCCGCTCGTCATAAAACACGCTCTCCAACCCAGGCAGCATCCTGGTAAATCTCCTCTGCACTCTCTCTAAAGTTGATCAGAAAAAGAAGACATTTTACAAATACTAGAAATCTTGTAAAACGTACAGAAAATTCTTACCATTCTTTGTGTGTGTGTGGGGGGAAAATCTACCTCTGCTATTCCCCCCCATCGTCCCCCCAATACTTTCCTCCAATCAATTGATAATTATGCTCCCTTGTTTTAGCCATTTCCACCCAGGGAAAAAAGGATAATTTTTCCTGAACCGCCGCGCCCCCCCACCCCCCGGGCTGTCCTGCCCTGCATCATCTGCCTACTACCTGCAGGCCCCCACTCCCGCCACTGGCTCTCCGGCATCTCCCCAACAGGCATGCAGTCATAACAGCTGCATTATGCTGGTGTTTGTAGTGACCGTGGAGAGCTGGCTTCAAAGTCTTTCAAATTCTCCTCAATCCAGGGATGTTTTTGCAAAGAAGAAAGGTTTTAAATGAATGGGCAGGAGTGGAAAACTAGGCTCATTAACTGCCACACAGACCTGATTGTTTGGCGTGTGTATGGTTGGCTCGGGAGAGACTATAAATCAGCTGGTTCTCCCACAGGAACCCCCTGCAGGAAGTTGTAAACTCAGCCAGCTCGTTCATCGGCACTATCCTCTCCAGTATCCAGCACGCCTTCAAAAGATTAAAACATTTATAAATTACAATAAGAAATATACAAAATTAAATTACACGAGTAGTGCAAAAAGAGACCAATAAAAGAAAAGGAAATAATGAGGTAGTGTTGACAGGTTTACTGTCCATTCAGAAATCTGATGGCCGAGGGGAAGAAGCTGTTCCTGAAACGCTGAGTGTGTGTCTTCAGGGTCCTGTGCCTCCTCCCTGATGGTAGCAGTGTGAAGAGGGCAGGTCACAGTAGTGTAGCAGTTTACACGACGGCATTGCACCTCGTGGCATCAGAGTTCAGAGTTCAGTTCTGCGCCGCTCTGTCAGGAGTCTCTGTATGTTCTCTCCGTGGCACGTGTGAATTTTCCCCGTGTGCTTCGGACTCCTCTCACCGTCGAAAGTCAAACAGAGAAGGTTAACTGGTCATTACAAATTGTCCCATGATTTGGGTTTGCTGGGGAGGCATAGCCTGAAGGGCCAAAAGGACCTACTGTACGGTCTATCACTAACGTAAAAATAAACATTGAATAAAAATGAGAGGTGACCTGATAGAGGTCTATAAGATGATGAGAGGCATTGATCGTGTGGATAGTCAGAGGCTTTTTCCCAGGGTTGAAATGGCTACACAAGAGGGCACAGGTTTAAGGTGCTTGGACGTAAGTACAGAGGAGATGTCAGGGGTAAGTTTTTTTTATGCCGAGAATGGTGAGTGCGTGGAATGGGCTACCGGCGACGGTGGTGGAGGTGGATATGATAGGGTCTTTTAACAGACTCCTGGATGGATACATGGAGCTTAGAGAAATAGAGGGTTATTGGTAACCCTAGGTAATTTGTAAGGCATGGACACATTCGACACAGCTTTATGGGCCGAAGGGCCTATATTGTGTTGTAGGTTTTCTATGTTTTCTAAAAATGTCCTGGGTGATGCAGCCGGTCAGAATGCCTCCATCTGCAGACATCTGTGAGAGCCTTTGGTGGTAGCAATGAGGAGAGGGCATCTCCTGGGTGATGGAGGCCCTTCACAACAGGTGCCGCCTTTTGAAGTTCAAGTTGTCATTCAACCACACGTGAATACTCATGAATACAGCTAAATGAAACAGTGTTACTCTGGGGCCAAGTTGTGAAACAGTGCAACAGTCACACACAGCACAAGGCACGTATAAGATAGCAAGCATTATAAAATATCAGTGAAATACAGTCACACGAAAAAAATAGCCCTAGTCCCTGAGTCCATGAATGTTGCAGCAGTCTGCAGTCAAACACAATACAACTTGCCTTCTGCCAAGTGAACACTGGGGGGCAGCACTGACTCCATCACGGACACTGCGCCACACTGTCTCTGTTGGAGTGCACCAACTCCAATGCCTCTCTCCTGAGTGGCTGTCGGCAGGTGAGACTGTGGCCTAAGGCCTGGTCCTCACTACAAGCAAGGCCACACAGCTCCCCTGCTGTCCACCAGTGAACCAGCGACTCAGACCTGCAGCATTCCACATTAACAATGCCCAGCAGGATCTTGCGGTCAAAAGAAAACGACCGAGAGAATCACTGCTGTAGGCCTGCACGCTTCCTTCCTGTATCAGCTCCTCAGAAGCCCCTCAGACACAGTCAGCAGCTCGAACCGTACCAAGTTTGGCTCCTTCAGTTCCTCTGCCAATGAACAACTCACTGATGAGGTAGACCTGCAGTACCTTCAGTTCTTGATGTCCAGCAGGGCCTTAAGATGGTAAAAATGATGTTTAAAAAGGACAATAGCACCTTTGGTTGACCCTGTAGAAACTGCTGTGATCAAAAATGCCTTCGTGTTACTGGAAGATCCTTCTGAAGATGGCCTCAGTGCTGGGGAGGCTGGTGCTCGTGTTGGATATGAAAATGTAGCCTTCCCATTGCCGTTAGTCGGAGAATCATGGCTGATCTCCACACAGGCAGCTGTCTGTGTGGCCCTCTGGGAATATAGGTGTGGGGGTTGAGGATGACTAAGCAAGATGGTGGCCAGGATAAGACCATAGGAGCAGAAATAGGCATTCCATCGTGGCTGATTCATTATCCCTCTGAATCCCATTCTCCTGCCTTCTCCTCGTAACCTTTGACATCCTGACTAATCAAGAACCTTTCAACCTCCACTTTAAATATATCCAATGACTTGGCCTCCACAGCCACCTGTGGCAATGAATTCCACAGATTCACCACCCTCTGGCTAGAAATTCCTCCTCATCTCTGTTTGAAATAGATGTCCCTCTAATCTGAGGTTGTGCCCTCTGGTCGTAGACTCCCCCACTGTAGGAAACATCCTCTCCACTCTCCACACCTTTTGGCAGCATGTGCGAATGTAGCGGTCCCTCAAAGGCCACCCAAAGGTGCTTTTCTCTTTATAAATTTGTTTTTTTACAATTCAAAGACAATTCTATGTCTGGCCAGTGCTTGATTCTGTGCCCGTCCCGGTGCACAGCAGTTAGGCGTAGTCTCAGAATTCAAGGTTGACTGTCCAGAACTGAGCTTGAGAATTCCCATTGATTCATTACTGTCCATACACATCAGATCATCATACAGGCAGAACAAGGTAAAACAGTCACGGCACTTGGAGTATTGTCAGTCATTCTGGGTCCCTTATCTAAGTAGAGGCATTGGAGAGGGTCGACAGGACATAAGAAACAAGAGCAGGAGTCAGCTGTCGAGCCTGTTCCACCATTCAATAAGATTGTGGCTGATCTGGCCACGGACTCATCTCCACCTACCTGCCTTTTCCCCATAAACCCTTAATTCCCCTGCTGTGTAAAAATCTATCCAACCTTGTCTTAAATATATTTATATTTACTGAAGTAAATTTAACTGAGGAATTTAATGAGAATGAATCTGGGAACGAAGGGGTTAATGTATACAGAGTGTTTAATGGTTCTGGGCCTGTGCCCGTTGGACTTTAGAAAAATGAGCGGGAATCTCATTGAAACCTATTGCATATTGAAAAGTTTAGATAGAGTGGATGTGATGAGAATGTTCCCTATAGTGGGGAAGTCTAGGACCAGAGGGCGCACCCTCAGAATAGAGGGACGTCCATTTAGAATGGAGACGAGGGGAAATTTCTTTATCCAGAGGGTAGTGAATCTGTGGAATTCACTGCCACAGGCGGCTGTGGAGGCCAAGTCATCGGATATATTTAAAGCAGAGGTTGATAGGTGTTTGATTAGTCATGGTGTCAAAGGTTATGGGGAGAAGACAGGAGAATGGGGTTGAGAGGGATAAATAAACAATATGACATTTGCCAGTGATACTAAACCTGATTTTGATTCTAAATCGGGTATCAGGGAATGGCACAGCAGACTTGATGGGCTGAATGGCCTAAACCACCTCCTATGTCTTGTGCTGTTACGAAATCGAATGTCTCTGTGACCCATTCTGAGAGTTACCTGTAAGTGTACTTCCTGGTGGAAAAAATTACCTAAGAGTGCAAATGCCTGCAGTCAGTAATCATTCCTTTCAAATATCAGACAGACCGTGTTTGAAAACTCACAGACCGAGTTAGAAACGTAATCAAAGTTTCTTTAGTGTCCCTCAGATGTGTGCTGCTCTTGGCTAGCGATCACAGTGGCCTTGTGCAGCCCAGCATCGGGCTTGGCCACAGCGCCCAAGGCTTGGCTCTGATCATATGCTCAAGGGAGGTATTCCTGCATCTGGCTGAGGTGTCTTTGATTTTGCAAGCAAGTGGCAGACGGGTGGGCCGTAAAGGTGGTTGGTCACATACAGAGTCCTCACTGGCCACGTGCATAGTTCCAGAAGGTTGGATTCGACATCGAACATTACAGCACAGTGCAGGCCCTTTGTGTCTTACTGACCTTCTCACCTACTCTAACATCAATCTAACCCTTCCCTCCTGCATAACACTGAACGTTTCCATCATCTATATGCCTATATTGGATCTCCTGTTAGGTAATGAATTAGGGCAAGTGACGGAAGTCTGTGTAGGAGAGCACTTTGGTTCCAGTGATCATAACACCATTAGTTTCAATTTGATCATGGACAAGGATAGATCTGGTCCGAGGGTTGAGGTTTTGAACTGGAAGAAGGCCAAATTTGAAGAAATGAGAAAGGATCTAAAAAGCGTGGATTGGGACAGGTTGTTCTCTGGCAAAGATGTGATTGGTCGGTGGGAAGCCTTCAAAGGGGAAATTTTGAGAGTGCAGAGTTTGTATGTTCCTGTCAGGATTAAAGGCAAATTGAATAGGAATAAGGAACCTTGGTTCTCAAGGGATATTGCAACTCTGATAAGAAGAGGGAGTTGTATGAAATGTATAGGAAACAGGGGGTAAATCAGGTGCTTGAGGAGTATAAGAAGTGCAAGAAAATACTTAAGAAAGAAATCAGGAGGGCTAAAAGAAGACATGAGGTTGCCTTGGCAGTCAAAGTGAAGGATAATCCAAAGAGCTTTTACAAGTATATTAAGAGCAAAAGGATTGTATGGGATAAAATCGGTCCTCTTGAAGATCAGAGTGTTCGGCTTTGTGCGGAACCAAAGGAAATGGGGGAGATCTTAAATAGGTTTTTTGCGTCTGTATTTACTAAGGAAGCTGGCATGAAATCTATGGAATTGAGGGAATCAAGTCGTGAGACCATGGAAACTGTACAGATTGAAAAGGAGGAGGTCCTTGCTGTCTTGAGGAAAATTAAAGTGGATAAATCCCCGGGACCTGACAGAGTGTTCCCTCGGACCTTGAAGGAGACTAGTGTTGAAATTGCGGGGGCCCTGGCAGAAATATTTAAAATGTCGCTGTCTACGGGTGAAGTGCCGGAGGATTGGAGAGTGGCTCATGTTGTTCCATTGTTTAAAAAAGGATCGAAAAGTAATCCGGGAAATTATAGGCCGGTGAGTTTAACGTCAGTAGTAGGTAAGTTATTGGAGGGAGTACTAAGAGACAGAATCTACAAGCATTTGGATAGACAGGGGCTTATTAGGGAGAGTCAACATGGCTTTGTGCGTGGTAGGTCATGTTTGACCAATCTGTTGGAGTTTTTCGAGGAGGTTACCAGGAAAGTGGATGAAGGGAAGGCAGTGGATATTGTCCACATGGACGTCAGTAAGGCCTTTGACAAGGTCCCGCATGGGAGATTAGTTAGGAAAATTCAGTCGCTAGGTATACATGGAGAGGTGGTAAATTGGATTAGACATTGGCTCGATGGAAGAAGCCGGAGAGTGGTGGTAGAGAATTGCTTCTCTGAGTGGAGGCCTGTGACTAGTGGTGTGCCACAGGGATCAGTGCTGGGTCCATTGTTATTTGTCATCTATATCAATGATCTGGATGATAATGTGGTAAATTGGATCAGCAAGTTTGCTGATGATACAAAGATTGGAGGTGTAGTAGACAGTGAGGAAGGTTTTCAGAGCCTGCAGAGGGACTTGGACCAGCTGGAAAAATGGGCTGAAAAATGGCAGATGGAGTTTAATACTGACAAGTGTGAGGTACTGCACGTTGGAAGGACAAACCAAGGTAGAACATACAGGGTTAATGGTAAGGCACTGAGGAGTGCAGTGGAACAGAGGGATCTGGGAATACAGATACAAAATTCCCTAAAAGTGTCGTCACAGGTAGATAGGGTCGTAAAGAGAGCTTTTGGTACATTGGCCTTTATTAATCAAAGTATTGAGTATAAGAGCTGGAATGTTATGATGAGGTTGTATAAGGCATTGGTGAGGCCGAATCTGGAGTATTGTGTTCAGTTTTGGTCACCATATTACAGGAAGGATATAAATAAGGTTGAAAGAGTGCAGGGAAGGTTTACAAGGATGTTGCCGGGACTTGAGAAACTCAGTTACAGAGAAAGGTTGAATAGGTTAGGACTTTATTCCCTGGAGCGTAGAAGAATGAGGGGAGATTTGATAGAGGTATATAAAATTATGATGGGTATAGATAGAGTGAATGCAAGCAGGCTTTTTCCACTGAGGCAAGGGGAGAAAAAAACCAGAGGACAGGGGTTAAGGGTGAGGGGGGAAAGTTTAAAGGGAACATTAGGGGGGGCTTCTTCACACGGAGAGTGGTGGGAGTGTGGAATGAGCTGCCAGACGAGGTGGTAAATGCGGGTTCTTTTGTAACATTTAAGAATAAATTGGACAGATACATGGATGGGAGGTGTATGGAGGGATATGGTCCATGTGCAGGTCAGTGGGACTAGGCAGAAAATGGTTCAGCACAGCCAAGAAGGGCCAAAAGGCCTGTTTCTGTGCTGTAATTTCTATGGTTTCTATATAAATGCATATTTTGTTTAACAAATGCCCATAATGTACCCACGTCTACCACCAACCCCGGGCAGTGTGTCCACATACCCACCACTCCACTGTAAAGAATTTACCTCTGACAGCTCCCTGTCCCCCCATACTTTCCTCCTATCACCTTAAAACTACACCTGCTTGTTCCACCCAGGGAAAATGTCTCTGGATGTGCAGTATTTTATCATCTTTTACAGCTCTATCAATCACCTCTCATCCTGATGAAGGGTCTTGGCCCAGAATATCGTCTATTTACCCTCTTCCATAGATGCTGCCCAGCCTGCTGTGTGTTTTATGTGTGCCCTTTGTGTGAGTTGCCACCTCCTGCTCTGAGAAAATCCCCAACTCACCTAACCTATACTCATAAACCATGCTCTCTAATCCAGGCAGCATCCTGGTGAATCTCCTCGGCACCCTCTCTAATCCAGGCAGCATCCTGGTAAATCTCCTTGGCGCCCTCTCTAATCCAGGCAGCATCCTGGTAAAACTCCTCTGCACCCTCTCTAATCCAGGCGACATCCTGGTAAATCTCCTCTGCACCTCCTCTAATCCAGGTAGCATCCTGGTAAATCTCCTTGGTACCCTCTCTAATCCAAGCAGCACCCTGGTAAATCTCCTCTGCACCTCCTCTAATCCAGGTAGCATCCTGGTAAATCTCCTTGGTACCCTCTCTAATCCAAGCAGCACCCTGGTAAATCTCCTCGGCACCCTCTCTAATCCAGGCAGCACCTGGTGAATCTCCTCTGCACCCTCTCTAAAGCTTTCACATCCTTCCTACAATGAGGCAATCAGAACTGAACACAACATTCCAAGTGTGGTCTAACTAATCTTATCGAAGTACTACATTACCTCACGGCACTTGAACTCAAATCCCCTGAGTAATGAAAGGCTAATACACTTTATGCCTGTGTAACCACCCTATCAGCTTGCAGGCAACTTTGAGGGATGTTACTTCTTTGTTCAAGAAAGGGAGTAGGGATAGCCCTGGGTGTTACTTCTCTGGTGGGCAGGTTCTGAGACAGGATATCCTATCCCCTGCCTGCTCTGAATTCAGGTACAGATGGAAAAATGGGAGGGAAGGGTTAGATTGCTCTTAGCGAAGGTCAGCACAGCATTGTGGGCAGAAGGGCCTGTTACTGCGCTGTCGCATTCTAGGTTCCACGTTAAAAATTAGCTTTATTTGTCACAGGTATATCGAAATACGGCGAATTTTGTCATTTACTTCAACACTCCAGGGATTGGTGGGGGCAGCCTGCAGGTGTAACCACCTGTCTGGCACCAACACAGCATGCCCACAACTCATTAACCCTAACCAGTTGCGTCTTTCTGGAATGTGGGAGTAAACTGAAGGAAACCCACACTGTCACTGGGAGAAAGGACAGCGGTGGGAATGGAAACCCAATCTTCCAGTGGCTGGCGCTGTCAATTGTTACACTAACTGCTGGGCTGCTCTACTGACCACAAACACATGGGAGCAGAATTAGGCCGTTCAGCCCATTTATCATCCTTCTCAACACCATTCTTCTGCCTTCTCCCTGTAATCTTTGACGTCCTGATTAATCAAGACTCTATCAGCATCCATTTTGAATATACCCAATGATTTGGTCTCCTCAGCCATCTTTGGCAGTGAATTCCACAGATTCACCACACTCTGGCTAAAGAAATTCCTCCTCATCTCTGTACTAAATGAACATCCTCATTTCTGAGGCTGTGCCCTCTGGTCCTAGACTCCCCAGTCACTTTAGGGAGCATTTCTCGATAGAGTGCAGGACAGGTCTTTCCAGGCAATGAGCCACACTGCCCGGCAACCCACCGATTTAACCCTAGCCTAATCACAGGACAATTTGCAATGACCAATTAATCTACTCATTGGAACGTCTTTGGACTGTGGGAGGAAACTGGAGCACGCAGGGGAAACCCACGCACAGACTGGGAGAATGTACAAACTTTCTTTAGGGGTCGCTGGAATCGAACTCCAAACTCCACCCCCAGCTTTAAGTGTCACACTGACCACTATGCTAGCGTGGTACCCATACTCTCTCGCAGGCTGTCATCCGCGGCAATACTCGGGTAATGAGAGGAAAGAGTGAGCTGGTGTTTGATTCCCAAATTCCTGTGGAGGAAAATGCTGCTCAGCAGGCACGTGAACAGCTGCTGATCGTGTGCCCAGTCTTTCAAAGGACCCATTCACCATGTCTTTCGGATATAGGCCCTTGGATCGGGCATTGCTGCGGTCCCCACAGTGGGATCTGTTTAGAATGTCTGCATACCACTTTCCTTTGATGTGAAGTTGGCCAGAGGAGCTTTTATTTCCAGAGGTGGCATGGTTTCTGAGAAGCCGGAAGGTAAGAATGTGAGGCTTGTGCTGAATGGCTGTGATGTTGAGAACTCCACACGATGTCCTTTCACGGACCAGGCTACTGGTAGAGTGTGCACTATCTGCCGCACAGATTGTGTGGGTGACTGCCTCTTGCCTCAGGAGCAGAATGCAAATCCAGTCTATTATCAGAAGCGAGTGTTTGTTGTGAAATATGTGACAGCAGTACAGAACAAAAAAGATACAGAGGCAAAGCGGTTAGCACAACGCTGTTACAGCTCAGGGTGTCTGAGTTTGGAGTTCAATTCCCACATCTTCTGTAAGAAAGTTTGTATTTTCTCCCGGTGACCACATGGGTTTCCTGGTTTCCTCCCACAGTTCAAAGGTTAATTGGTCATTGTAAATTGTCCTGTGATTAAGCTAAGGGTTAGATAGGTGGAAGGGCCTGTCAATAAAATACAATAAATATATTAAACAATCAAATTCAATAAGCAGTGTAAAAAGAGCAAAATAAAGAGAAAAAAGTGAGGTAACATAGATGGATTCATATTCCATTCAGAAATCTGATGAGATGCTGTTCCTGTCTGACTCTCTCAGTGCTTGAGTGATTTAACACGCTTCCGTTTGGCCTTCTGCGAGCGTTCCTTAGCTCCTGCTAAAGAAATATCAGATCATGTTCTTCACAGTGGGAGAGGGAAGGACTGCAGACCTTAACACAGTGAATAAATGGTATACACAATACTCCACATTTGATCTCATTAATGCCACGTGTTATACCAGTATAATGTCCCGACACAGCAGATTCTGCAAATCCCGAGCGACACACACAATGCTGCAGCTCAGCAGCCTGTCTGCAGAGCAATGAACAGTCAATGTTCCGGGCTGAGCCCGTTCATCTGCATCCAGTGTTCCCAATGTAGCCTCCTCTACGTTGATGAGACCCTACATAGACTGGGGGACCCCTTTGCCAAGCACCTGTGCACCATCTGTTTCATGATGGCCAACCATTGAAATTCCAATCTCCGTTCCCATTCCAGTATGTCAGTCCATAGCCTCTTTTCTATCATGATGAGGCCACTCTCAGGTTGGAGGAACAACACCTTATATTTCTGTCTAAGTACCCTTGAATCTGATGGCATAAATATGGATTCTTAAACTTTCTTTACCTGTCCCCCTTACCCCTTCCTCCTCCTTCAATTCACCACTCTGACTACCTTTGCTCCTCATCTGCCTATCACCTTCCCCAGTGCCCCTCCTCCTTCCCTTTCTCCCATGGTCCACTCTCCTATCAGATTCCTTCTTCTCCAGCCCTTTACCTCTTCCACCTATCAACTGCCAGCTTCTTACTTTATTCTCCCTCCCCACCCACCTATCAGATTCTAGCTTGTCCTCCTCCCCCTTTCCGCACCACCTTCTCATTCTGACATCTTCCCCCTTGCTTTCCAGTTCTGAAAACGGGTCTCAGGCCAAAACATTGACTGTTTGTTCATTTCCACAGATGCTGCCTGACCTGCTGAGCTCCTCCAGCATTTTGTGTGTGTTGCTAAGTGATGCTCACTAGTTGGATGCACCCATATTCTAGTTGTCCAAGCACCCAGAACCCTCTGCATCTCACAGCTCTGACCTTCCACATCACAGATGTGTGCATGTTGGGAAGTTACGCAGCTGTCGTAAACTGTGCCCTTTGAGTGAAGGTGAGGGGTAATGTATCAACATCCCAGAAGATCTGTCCAAGGTCTGTCCAAACATATTGATGCAATCGCAAAGAAGGTGCACCACTGGCTACGTGTCATTAGGAGTTTGAGGGATTTGGTATGTCAAAAAAAGTCTTTAACAAATTTCTGCAAGTGTACGGTGGAGAACATTCTGTCTGGTATGGAGGGGCCACTGCACGGGATCGGAAAAATCTGTGGAAAGTTGTAAACTCATTCGGCTCCATCATGGGCACCAGCCTCCCCGGCATCGAGTACACTTCAAAAGGTGATGCCTCAAACCGGCATCCATCACTGAGGAGCCCATCACCTGGCCTGCCCTCTTCTCAGTGCTACCATCAAGTATCCACCACTGAGGAGCCCATCACCTGGCCTGCCCTCTTCTCAATACCACCATCAAGAAGGTGGTACAGGAGCCTGAAGCCACACACTCAGTGTTTCAGGAGCAGCTTCCTGCCCTTTACCATCCAATTTCTGAACGGACAATGACCCCATGTACAGTACCTTGCTACTGCTCTCTTCTTGCAGTACTTATTTATACGTTGGGTAGTTGTGACTCACGTTGTCAAACGTTCATTTCCACTGCAGTGCAGTTTCCGTACCAAGCAGTGATTAGTAGATGTAACTTAAGGTTGTAAAAATCAAATTCAGTTCACAGGTACAGATTTATTTAAGAAAAGAGCTAACATTTAAAAATTTTTAATGTTTTGAGAAAAGATGGGTTGGCACTGGAGAGGATTTAGAGGAGGTTCATGGAAATGAAAGGGTTAATGTACGAGGAGTGTTTGATGGCTCTGGTCCCTGGGCTTGTTCTTGCTGGAGTTTAGAAGAATGAGGGGTATTTGATGGGAGTGGGATAAACCGTCCGTGAACAGGGTAGGTGGGATCCTTCATGATGTTACTGGCCCTCTTCCGGCACCTTTCTCTGTACATACACCTAGTGGTTGAAATTGTGACGGTGGCAATCAGAGCCACCGGGACAGCTGTTCCTCCAGGCACAGACATCTAACGGAAACTACTGGTGCTATAAGCAAATGACTTCTGGCTCAGAGCTTGGGCAGAGAACAGTTTTGTCTTCAGGACCCTAAGCAATGATGTTCATAGACTCTGTATAGGAAGGATGGGATATGGATGCAGGAGAGATTTTCTAGGATGTTGCCTGGGTTAGAAAGCATGTTTTATGAGTATAGGCTGAGTGAGTTAGGGTTTTTCTCTTTGGAGTGAAAAAGGATGAGAGGTGACTTGATTGAGGTGTACGGAATAAGAGGCATAGATTGAGTGGAAAGTCAGGTACTTTTCCCAGGGAGGACATGGCGAACATGAGGGGGCATCATTTTAGGCTGATTGGAGGAAAGTACAGTGGGGATGTCAGGGGTAAGATTTTACAGTGGTGGGTGACTGGAGCACCCTGCTAGGAGTGGTGGTAAAGGCAGAAACTTTAACGATATTTGAGAGGCACTTAGACAGCACATACTGTAGAAGATAGAAAATTGGAGGGTTACGTGGGAGGGAAAGGTTAGATTAATCTTGGAGTAGGTTAAAAGATCTGTGCAACATTGATGGCCTGGGAGCCTGTCCTGTGCTCTAATCTATGTTCTACAGTAAGTTCAATTCTATGAGACATAAGAACAGAACTAGGCCATTCGGCCTATCAAGTCTGCCCCGCTGTTCACTCCACTCTCCCGCTTTCTTTCCCATAGCCTTTGATGCCCTGACTAATCAAGAATCTAGCAACCTCCACTTTAAGTACCCTCAATGACTTGGCCTCCACAACTGACTGTGGCAATGAATTCCACAATTCCACCACCGTCTGGCTAAAGAAATTCCTCCTTGTCCCTGTTCTAAGTGGACGCCCTTCTGCTCTGAGGCTGTGCCTTCTGGTCCTAGACTCTCCCACTATAGGAAACATCCTCTCCACATCGACTCTATCTGTGTCCTCTGGTCTTAGACTCCCCCACTATAGGAAACATCCTCTCCACACCCACTCTATCTGTGCCCTCTGGTCCCAGACTCTCCCACTATAGGAAACATCCTCTCCACATCCACTCTACCTGTGCCCTCCGGTCCCAGACTCCCCCACTATAGGAAACATCCTCTCCACATCCACTCTATCTGTGCCCTCTGGTCCCAGACTCTCCCACTATAGGAAACATTCTCTCCACATCCACTCTATCCGTGCCCTCTGGTTCCAGACTCCCCCACTATAGGAAACATTCTGTCCACATCCACTCCACCTTTGCCCTCTGGTCCTAGACTCCCCTACTATAGGAAACATCTTCTCCACATCCACTCTATCTGTGTCCTCTGGTCCTAGACTCCCCTCTATAGGAAACATCCTCTCCACATCCACATCCACTCTATCTGTGTCCTCTGGTCCCAGACTCCCCCACTATAGGAAACATCCTCTCCACATCTACTCCAGCTGTGTCCTCTGGTTCCAGACTCCTCCACTATAGGAAACATCCTCTCCACATCCACTCTATCTGTGTCCTCTGGTCCCAGACTCCCCCACTATAGGAAACATCCTCTCCACATCCACTCTATCTGTGCCCTCTGGTCCCAGACTCTCCCACTATAGGAAACATCCTCTCCACATCCACTCTAGCCAGACCTTTCAGTATTCACAGGTTTCATCGACGTCCCTCTCATTCTTCTAAACTCCAGTGACTATAGACTCAGAGCCATGAAATGCTCCTCATAAGTTAACACTTTCATTCCTGGAGTCAATAGATTCCCTTCGTGGTTAACCTTGGAGGGGGAAACATCTCTACACTCCCACACTAATGGACGGAGTGGAAAAGGGTGGGAGCGAGGCTTTCCGCACCACTACTTGGCTGTTCAGAGAGTCTGACCTGTTGGGGGACAGGTAAGGAGACAGTGTTGACAAGTGTGGGTTGGATGCCTAGATTTGAGCAGGCTGGAAAGGGTTAACTCGCCCCCTCTAACTCTGGAATGTGGATTGTGAAAACTTTTCCATTGGACCGTGGCAGACTTGAATTCTTTAGGAATTACATAAGAATCTCGCTGTTGCTACAGCAACCAGAATTTGAGCCAAAACACTGCTGCGTGGGGCTGTTATGGAGGAGGGGGGTTATAGTGAAGGTGGTATCAGTGAGAGGTCTCCTTGTCGGTCAGCTCCACCACCAGGCCGAGGGAGGCAGTGGGTGTTTTGTCCAAGTTAACTGCCCGCCCCTCCTTCCAGCATAGGCCCCTGCCCATCCAGGAGACCCAGAGAGAGTGGAGGCAGTGGGCAGTGTGTGAAGCAAAGCATGGCTGAGGCTGGCTCTGTCCTCTCCCTTATCTCATCTTCTATAGAACATTAAAACATGGATGCAATGCTGAGGCTTTCTGAAGCATTGGTCAGACCTCACTTGGAGTATTGAGAGCAGTTCTGCGCCGCTTATCTAAAAAAAGGTTGGAGAGGGTCCAGAGGAAGTTCACGAGAATGATTCTGGGAAAGAACGGGTTAACGTATGGGGAACATTTGATGGCTCTGGGCCTGTACACTCTGGAGTTTAGAAGAATGAGGAGGGACGTCATTGAAACCTATCAAATATTGGAAGGCCTAGGTAGAGTGAGTGTGGAGAGGATGTTTCTTATAGTGAGGGAGTCTACGACCAGAGGGAACACCCTCAGAATAGAAGGATGTCCATTTCGAACAGAGGTGAGAAGGAATTTCTTTAGCCAGAGGGTGGAGAGTCTGTTATTTATTGCCACGGACGGCTGTGGAGGCCAGGTCATTGCGTGTATTTAAAGCAGAGGTTGATTGGTTCTTGATTAGTGATGGCATCAAGGGTTATTGAGAAAAGAGAGGAGAATGGGGTTGAGAGAGATAATAAATCAGCCATGATGGAATGACAGAACTGACTCGATGGACTGAATGGCGTAGTTTTTATGGACAGTTGTGTTGTGAGTCTTCTCATGTCTGTGCGTAAGGACTGTCCATGCCTTGCTGCAGGGAGGTGTGGGCGGTTTCAGTCACTGGGCTGACGGGTGGGAACACTGGGTAGTGAAGATCTCACATCTCGCCTCAGGCCGAAAGGAAAGTCTCCGTCAATGCAGCAGTAGTTGGCCAGGTTTCGGACTGAGGACCTTCGTCAGTGATGCATGAGGGCTCCAACAGACACCTGCCATCGGGTAGGAGAAGTTTCCCTGTGTAGAAACTGCTCCCAGTCTGTCTAGCTGGTGACGGAAAATCCTGCTGGTACCGCTCTGTCAGTACAATAGGCCAAGTTCTGCTTCAGTATATCATGGTCTTGTCATACAAAGAGAGTGTTTTCAATGTTGAAAGTAGATTTATTATCAAAGTATATATATGTCACCATACAACCCTGAGATTCATTTTCTTGTGGGCACACTCAGTAAATCCATAATAGAGTAATAACCATTAACAGAACCGTGCCAACTTGGGCGTCCAACCACTGTGCAATATAAAAAGAAAAATATTAATAAATAAATAAACAATAAATATTGAGTAGATGAGATGAGTCCTTGAAAGTGAGTCGATAGGTTGTAGGAGCATTTCAGTGATGGAGCAAGTGAAGTTAACCCCTTTGGTTCAAGAGCCTGATGGTGGAGGGGTAATAACTGAACCAGTTTTGCAAACAGTGCTGCACCCCTCCAGTATATTACCCCCTCCCCAACCACAGGAGTATTTGAAGGTGGTAGAAGTACAGTGGGATATAGATCAGTTGCAGATATGGGTGGAGAAATGGCAGATGGAGTTTAACCGACCGAATGTGCAATACATAGAAACATAGCAAATAGGTGCGGGAGTAGGCCATTCGGCCCTTCGAGCCTGCACTGCCATTCAGTATGATCATGGCTGATCATCCAACTCAGAACCCTGTACCAGCCTTCCCCCCATACCCCCGATCCCTTTAGCCACAAGGGCCTTATCTAACTCCCTCTTAAATATAGCCAATGAACTGGCCTCAACTGTTTCCTGTGGCAGAGAATTCCACAGATTCACCACTCTCTGTGTGAAGAAGTTTTTCCTAATCTCGGTCCTCAAAGGCTTCCCCTTTATCCTCAATACTGCACCTTGGTAGTTCAAAAGTTAAAAAAAAAAAGTACGTGGTTAAGGGCAAGATGCTTAACCACAAGCATAGGTGCAGAATTAGGCCATTCGGCCCATTAAGTCTGCTTGCCACTTCATCGTGGCTGATTTACTATCCCTCTCAACCCGCCTTCCTCCCCATAACTTTAAGCTGTAAGAAATGATCAACCTCTGCTTTAAAATATACCCAGCAATTTTGCCTCCACAGCCACAATTCCCCAATTCACCGCTCTCTGGCTAAAGCAATTCCTTCTCATCCCTGTTCTAAATGGATGTCCCTCTATTCGAAGACTGTGTCCTCTGGCCTAGACCACCCCCACCCCCCCCACTATAGGGAACATCCTCTCCACATCCACTCTATTGAGGCTTATCAACATTCGATAGGTTTCAGTCAGATCCCCCTTATTCTTCTAAACTCCAGCGAGTATAGGCCCAGAGGCATCAAATACGTTTCATATGTTAACCCTTCCATTCCCAGAATCATTCTCATGAACTTCCTCTGGACCCTCTCCAATGCCAGCACACCTTTTCTTAGATAAGGGGACCAAAACTGCTCACAATACTCCACGTGCAGTCTGATGGATGCCTTACAGAGCCTTGGGAATAATCCTTGCTTTTATATTCAGTTTATATATAAACAGCAGCCAGGATGTGCACTACAAGTTACAGCTGAAAATAGAAAAAGCGTGTCAGAAGGAAAATGTCAAGATAATTATGGGAATTTTAATATGCAAGTGAATTGGGAAAGTCAGGAAGGTACTGGATCTCAGGAGAGGGAGTTTGTAGAATGCCTACGGGATGGCTTTTTGGAGCAGCTTGACCACAAGCCCACCAGGGGACCGGCTGTTTTGGATTGGGTGCTGTGTAACGAACCTGAGGCGATTAGGGAGCTGGAGGTAGTGAAACCCCTTGGAAGTAGTGATCATAATATGATTGAGTTCCGTTTCAAATTTGAAAAGGAGAAGCTGGTATCAGGTGTATCGATATTTCAGTGGAACAAAGGAAATTACAGTGGCATTGAGAGGAACTGGCCCAAGTCGAGTGGAAAAGTAAGCTAGATAGAGGGACAGTAGAGCAGAATTGGAAGAAATTCCTACAAGAAATAAGGAAAGTGCAGGAAAAATATATTCCAAGAAAAAAGAAAATCATGAGTGGAAAAATGGCATGAATGTGCCTAACAAGAGAGGTTAAGGCTAAAATAAAAGCAAAAGAGACGGCATACAAGGAAGCAAAAATTAGTGGGAAAACAGACTGGATGACTTTTAAAAACTTACAGAAGGAAACTAAGAAAGTCATTAGGAAAGAAAAGATGAATTATGAAAGGAAGTTGGCAATTAACATAAAAAAGGATACTAGGAGTTTTTTTAAATATATGAAGAGTAAAAGAGTGACACGGGTAGATATAAGACCGATTGAAAATGATGCTGGAGAAATTATAATGGGTAACAAAGAGATGACAGAGAAACTAAGTGAGTATTTTCTTCACAGTGGAAGACATTAGCAACATACCTGATAGCCAGAGGTCTCAGGGAATAGAATTAGCTACAGTCAAGATTACTAGAGAGAAAGTACTTGGGAAGCTAAATGGACTAAGAATAGGTAAGTCTCCCGGACCAGATGAGGTGCACCCATGGGTTCTGAAGGAGGTGGCTTTGTAGATTGTGGAGGCATTAGAAATGATCTTCCAGGAATCAATAGACTCTGGCATGGTTTCAGAGGACTGGAAGGTCACAAATGTAGTTCCGCTGTTTAAGAAAGGAGGGAGGCAGCAAAAAGAAAATTACAGACCTATTAGTCTGACATTGGTAGTTGGAAAGTTATTGGAGTCGATCCTCAAGGACGAAGTTATGAAATACCTCGAGGTGCATGACAAGATAGGCCCAACTCAGTGTGGTTTCATGAAGGGAAGATTCTGCCTCACCAACCTATTGGAATTTTTTGAGGTAATCGCAAATAAGATTGACAAGGGAGAGGCTGTGGATGTTGAATATTTGGATTTTCAAAAGGCTTTCGATAAGGTGCTGCATAAGAGGCTTCTTAATAAGATGAGAGCCCATAGAATAACGAAAAATATTGGAATGGGTGGAGCATTGGCTGATAGGCAGAAAGCAAAGGGTGGGAATAAAGGGATCCCATTCTGATTGGTTGTCGGTTACTAGTGGTGTTCCGCAGGGGTCGGTATTGGGGTCACTTCTTTTAACAATGTATATTGATGATTTAAATCATGGATTAAGTGGTTTTGTGGCTAAGTTTGCGGATGACACCAAGATAGGTGGAGGAGCAGGAAGTGTTGAAGAAACGGAAAGGTTGCAGAGAGACTTGGTCAGTTTAGGAGAGTGGGTGATGAGATACAATGTTGAGAAATGTACGGTTATACATTTTGGAAAAAGAAATAATTGGGCAGATTATTATTTAGGTGGGGAGAAAATTCAAAAATTGGGAGTGCAAAGGGACTTTGGGGGGGGCGCCCTCAGGCAGGATACCCTAAAGGTTAACCACCAGGTTGGATTGGCAGTAAGGAAAGTGAATGCTATGTTGGCATTCATTTCAAGAGGAATAGTATATAAGAGTGAGGAGGCATTAATGAGGCTCTATGGGGCACTGGTGAGACCTCATTTGGAATACTGTGTGCAGTTTTGGGTCCCTATCTTAGAAGGGATGTACTGATGTTGGAGAGAGTTCAGAGAAGATTTACGAGGATGGTTTCTGGAATGCAGGGGCTAACATATGAGGAGCGTTTGTCGGCTCTTGGACTGTATTCATTAGAGTGTAGAAGAATGAGAGGGAATCTCATAGAAACATTTCGAATGTTGAAAGGGTTGGACAGAGTAGATGTGGAAAGGCTGTTTCCCTTGGTGGGTGAGTCCAGGACAAGAGTCCACAGTCTTAGAATTAGGGGGTACCCATTTAAAACAGAGATGAGGAGAAATTTTTTTAGCCAGAGGGTCGTGGATTTATGGAATTCGTTGCCACATACAGCTGTGGAGGCCCGATCATTGAGCGGGTTTAAGGAGGAGATTGATAGGTATCTAATTAGTCAGGGTATCAAGGGATATAGGGAAAAAGCGGGAAATTGGAACTAGATGCGAGAATAGTTTAGCTCATGGTGGAATAGCAGAGCAGAATCGATGCTCCTTTGTCTTGTGATCTTGTGTGATCTTGTGATATTCGAAATAGATGCTAACATCGCATTTGCCTTTGCACCTCAGATTTTTGAATTTTCACTCCATCTAGTAAATAGACTATGCTTTCATTTCTTCTACCAAAGTGCATGACCGTACACTTCCTGACACTGTATTCCGTCTGCCCTTTCTTTGCCCATTCTCCCTATCTGTCTGTCCTTCTGCAGATACCGTGCTTCTTCAACACTACCTGCCCCTCCACAAAGTCTGTCAAAATGCTCAGCATTTGTTTGTGTGTGTGGGGGTGTGTGTGTGTGTGTGTGTGGTGTGTGTTTGTGTGTGTGTGTGGGTGGGTGTGTGTGGATGTGTGTGTGTGTGTGGTGTGGGTGTGTGTTTGTGTGTGTGTGTGGGTGGGTGTGTGGGTGTGTGTGGTGTGTGTGTGTGGGTGTGTTTTTGTGTGTGTGTGTGTGTTTGTGTGGGTGGGTGTGTGGATGTGTGTGTTTGTGTGTGTGTGGTGGGTGTGTGTGTGTGTGTGCGGTGGGTGTGTGTGTGTGTTTGTGTGTGTGTATGTGTTTGTGTGTGTGTGCGGTGTGTGTGTGTGTTTGTGTGTGTGTGTACGCGCTTGCGTTTGTGTGTGGATGCAGCCGTGTCTGGGCTGCTGAGAGACGAGCTGCATCCTGTATTCCAGAAGTTTGCTGGTACGTCTCGCATTCCTGCAGTGTGAATGAGCACGTACTACTGTGTGGGCTGGAGCAGAGCAAATGTTTATCACTTCTCAATCTTCCCGGCCAAGAGCAACTCGCTTTTACAAACAAGAGAAGTGGTGTGGGGAACTTCAGTTAAAACTGGCTCTACTTCCTTAGAGGTTGTTGAGGATATGTGATGTCATCTAAAACTTTGACAAACTTTATAGTTGTGTGACTGGCTGTGTCACTGCCTGGTATGGAAACGCCAGTGCACTTGTATGGAAAATCGTAGGGGATACGGCTTAATCCATCATGGGTGAAGCCCTCCCCACCATTCAGCACATGGAGCATTGTCGTAGGAAAGCAGCGTCCATCGTCAGGGACCCCCACCACCCAGGCCATGCTCTCTTCTCACTGCTGCCATCTGGAAGAGCTGTATAGGAACAGTTATTACCCCTCAACCATCAGGGTCTTGAACCGGGGGGATAACTTCACTCACCCCATCACTGAACTGCTCCCACAACCTATGGACTCACTTTCAAGGACTGTCCATCTCATGTTCTCAGTATTTTTGCTTATTATTATTACTATTTTGTGTTTTCTCTTTGTATTTACTGTGTATGTTCTTGGGGTTGTATTCGGTGATGTGTACAGTATATATATATACACTTTGATAATACATTTACTTTAAACTATGAACCATTCATCTGAAGGTTCATCATGTTGGTTAGCAGGGTGCAGGTGCTGTGAGGGTGTCTTTCTGTTGTTGCCCTGTCTGGGGAGTGAAGATGCCACAGCAACAGCCAGCCTCATCAGCCTTCCCTGTTTCTCCACTGAACAGAACACCGAACACTGCAGCACAGTACGGGCCTTTCCGCTCACGATATTGTACTGACCTCTAACTTACTCCAAGATCAGTCTAACCGTTCCCTCTCCCAAAGCCCTCCATTTTTCTATCATCCATAAGGCTATCAAAGAGTCTTTCAATGTCCCAAATGTATCTGCCTCTATTTATTTAGCGATATAGAAACATAGAAAATAGGTGCAGGAGTAGGCCATTTGGCCCTTCGAGCCTGCACCGCCATTCAGTATGATCATGGCTGATCATCCAACTCAGAACCCTGTACCAGCCTTCCCTCCATACCCCCCGATTCCTTTAGCCATAAGGGCCATATCTAACTCCCTCTTAAATATAGCCAATGAACTGGCCTCAACTGTTTCCTGTGGCAGAGAATTCCACAGATTCACCACTCTCTGTGTGAAGAAGTTTTTCCTAATCTCGGTCCTAAAAGGCTTCCCTTTTATCCTCAAACTGTGACCCCTCGTTCTGGACTTCCCCAACATCGAGAACAATCTTCCTGCATCTAGCCTGTCCAATCCCTTTAGGATTTTATATGTTTCAATAAGATCCCCCCTCAATCTTCTAAATTCTAATGAGTATAAGCCTAGGCGATCCAGTCTTTCATCATATGAAAGTCCTGCCATCCCAGGAATCAGGGAGTAGGCCAGTAACCCAGGCGACACCCATTCTAACCTGAAAGGAATCATGGGAGAATTTACAGTCAGGTAACCTACCTGCTCTGTCTTTCTACTGTTGGTGAAAACCCTCACATTCCGTGGGGAGGATCCGCAGTCAACGCCGGAATTGAACTCTGAACTCCGCACCGTGCTAACTGCTACACTACTGAGGCGCCCACCACCCATAGCAGAGTAGACTCGATGGGCCAAGTGGTGTGATTTCTGCTCCTACGTCACAGGGTTCTGGAAGAACTGGAGGGATTCTGGATGTGGTAAAGAGATTGGGTCAGAGGGAAATAGTGAGATTGGTGGAATTACTGTGGGCTAGCAGGACTCAACAGGCTGAAAGGTGTTTCCAGCAGTGAGTCCAGAATCAGAATCAGGTTCCATATCACTGGCACGTTTCATGAAATCTGTTGTTTGCAGAAGTACAGTGTGACCCATAGTAACAAAACAATAACATTACAGTATGATAGATTTATATACCATTTGAAGATGTCCTGGATGCTGGGGAGACTGGTGCCCATGATGGAGCTGGCTGAGTTTACAACTTTCTGCAGCTTTTTCTAATCCTGTGCAGTAGCCCCTCCATATTATAGGACCATCAGAATTTGGACATTTGGCCAGTCGAGGCTCTGCCACTATTTCATCATGGCTGATCCATTTTCCTTCTCAGCCCCAATCTCCTGCTACTCCCTGTATCCCGTTCTGCCCTTCAACTTCTGCCCTAAATATACATAAAAACTGGCCTCCAGTGTCAGCGAATTCCACAGATTCACTACCCTCTGGATTAAAAAAAATTCCTCCTCATCTCCATTCTAAAAGGACGCCCGTGTATTCTGAGGTCTTAAGACCATAAGACATAGGAGCAGAATTAGGCCATTCAGCCCATTGAGTTGCTCTGTTCCTCCACCATGTCCCTCAGGTTTGAGGCTGTGCCCTCTAGTTCTGGATACCCCCAGCAAAGGAAATATCCTCTCCACATCTACCCTATCTAGTCCTTTCAACATTTGGTAGGTTTCAATGAGATCTCCACGTATTCTTCTAAATTCCAGTGAGTACAGCCCCAAAGCTGCCAAATGCTCCTCATGTGTTAACCCTTTCATTCCAGAATCATCCTCATGAACCTCCTCTGGACTCTCTCCAATGACAACACATCCTTTCTGAGATACGAGGCCCAAAACTGTTGACAATACTCCAAGTGCGGCCTGACCAGTGTCTTGTAAAGGCCCAGCATTAACTCCTTGCTTTTATTTTTAATTCACCTTGAAATAAATGCCAACATTGCATTTGCCTTCTTTACCACAGTCTCAACCAGTAAATTAACCTTCTGGGAGTCTTGAATGAGGACTCCTAAGGCCCTCTGCACCTCTGATGTTTGTATCTTCTCCCCATTTAGAGAATGGTCTACACTGTTGTTCCTTTTACCAAAATACGTTATCGTACATTTCCCAACACTGTATTCCATTTGACACTTTTTTTGCCCATTCTTCCAATTTGTCTAAGTCCTGCTATAAGCACATTGCTTCCTCAGCACTACCTACCCCTCCACCTATCTTCATATCATCTGCAAACTTTGCCACAAAGCCATCAATTCCATTATCTAAATCATTGATAAACAATGTGAAAGGTAGCGGTCCCAATACTGACCCCTGAGGAACACCACTAGTCACTGGCAGCCAACCAGAAAAGGCCCCTTTTATTCCCACTCACTATCCCCTGCCTGTCAGCCATTCCTCTATCCATGCCAGTATCTATCCTGTAATGCCATGGGAATTTATCTTGTTAAGCAGCCTCATGTGTGGCACTTATCAAATGCCTTCTGAAAATCCAATTAAATGATATCCACTACTTCTCCTTTGTCCAGCCTGCTTGTTACTGCCTCGAAGAACTCTATAAAAGATTCGTCAGGCAAGATTTCCCTTTACAGAAACCATACTAACTTTAACTTATTTTTATCATTAGTCTCCAAGAACCCCAAAACCTCATTCTTAATAATAGACTCCAACACTTCCACAACCACTGAGGTTAGGCTAACTGACCTATAATTTCCTTTCTTTTGCATTCCTCTCTTCTTAAAGACTGGAGTGACATTTGCAATCTTCCAATCCTCCAGGACCATGCCAGAATCAAGTGATTCTTGAAAGATCATGACCAATGCATCCATTATCTCTTCAGCAACCTCTCTCAGGACCCTGGAATGTAGTCCATCTGGCCCAGGTGACTTTCCTACTTTAACACCTTTGAGTTTGCCGAGTACATTTTCCTTTGTAATAGCAATGTCACTCACTCCTGCTCCCTGACACTCACGGACCTCTGGCACACTGCTAGTGTCTTCCACAGTGAAGACAGGTGCAAAGTACCCATTAAGTTCATCTGCCATTTCTTTGTCCTCCATTACTACCTCCCCAGCATCATTTTCCAGTGGTCCAATATCAACTCTCACCTCCCATTTACTCGTTATATAAACTATAAAAACTTTTGGTATCCTACTTTCTGTTACTGACTGGTCTGCCCTCATGTTTCATCTTTTCCCTTCTTATAGATTTTTAGTAGCCTTTTGTTGGATTTTAAAAGCTTCCCAATCATCCAACTCCCACTGATTTTTGCTACCTTATATACCCTTTTCTTGGATTTTATGCAGTCCTTATTTTCCCTTGTCAACCACGGTTGCCTAGTTCTGCCATTTGAGAACAACTTCTTCTGTGGGACATATCTATCCTGCACCTTGTGAAGTATTCCCAGAAACTTCAGCCATCTCTGCTCTGCTGTCACCTCCACCTGTATCCTCCTCCAATCCAGCAGGACAAGTCCCTCTTTCATCCCTCTGTAATTCCCTTTATTCCATTGTGATACTGATACATCTAATTTATGCTTCTCCCTCTTAAACTGCAGTATGAATTCAATCATATTATGATCACTGTCTCCTAAGGATCCCTTTATGATAAACTTCCAAATAAGATCTGGGTTACTACACAACACTCAATCTAAGATAGCCTTTCTCTGAATAAGCTCAAGCACAAGCTGCTCTAAAAAGCCATCTCATGGGCATTCAACAAGTTCCCTCTCTTGTGATCTGACACCAACTTGATTTTTCCAACCCCCTTGCATATTGAAGTCCCCCATTACAATTGTGTCATTACCCTTTCCAGCTCTTTCTGCAATCTCAACCCCACATCTTGGCTACTATTTGGAAGTCTATATATGATTCCTATAATGTTATTTTTTACCCTTGCAGTTTCTTAATTCCGCCCACAAAGATTCAACATTCTCTGACCTATGTCACCTCTTTCTAAAGATGTAATTCCTTCTCTTGTCGTGTTGTGAGCAGTTTCCATCTCTTACCAACAGAGCCACACCGCCACCTATGCTTTCCTGTCAATACAAAGTACATCCTTTGATGTTAATTTCCCAACTGTGGCCTTAGTTCAGCCACAATCAGTGATACCCATAACGTTGTTCCAACTAATCTCTAGTTGCGTCACGAGTTCGTCCATCTTATTCGGAATGCTACGCACATTCAAACACAGCACCATCAGTCCTACATTCTTCGCCCTTTCTGAATTTTGCCTCCGTGGTACAATTGAACTCTTTGCTCTGTCTGCATTTGTTCCCAGTCATTGCCTTGTCCTTCCTTACATTCATGGTACACCCATCATCTACTTGTAAACCTGCTGGCTCACCCTCAGCTCTATCATACTGGTTCCCACCCCACTGTCATATTAGTTTAAACTACTCCCAACAGCTCTACAAAACCTGCCTGCAAGAATATTGGTTCCCCTCGGATTCAAGTGCAACCTGTCGCTTTTGTACAGGTCCCACCTGCCCCAGAACAAGTCCCAATTCTCCAGAAATCTGAATCCCTGCGCCCTGCTCCAATTCTTCAGCCACGCATTTATCTGCCACCTCACTCTATTCCTACCCTCACTGCCGCATGGCACAGGCAGCAATCCTGAGATTACTACCCTTGAGGTCCTGCTTCTCAGCTTCCTTCCTAACTCCCTGTGTTCTTTTTTCAGGACCTCCTCCCTTTTTCTTCCTATGTCATTGGTACCAATATGTACCATGGCTTCTGGCTGCTCACTCTCCCTTTTCCAGATATTGTGTACACATTCAGAATCATCACCAACCCTGGCACCTGAGAGACAAAGAACCGTCTGTGTTTCCTTTTTACATCCACAGAATCGCCTATCTGTCCCCCGACTATAGAGTCCCGTATCACTGCTGCCATCCTCTTCAGTGAGTGTAGGCTCCCCCCGCCGCCCAACAGTATTCAAAATGGAGTACTTATTGTTAATAGGGTCGGCCACAGGACCTACACTCTCCCACCGGAGGAAACATCCTCTCCACATCCACTCTATCAAGGCCTTTCAACATTCGATGGGTTTCAATAAGGTCACCCCTCATTCTTCTGAATTCTGGTGAATACAGGCCCAGAGCCACCAACGCTCTTCATATGACAAGCCATTCAATCCTGAAATCATCTTCATGAACCTCCTTTGAACATTTTCCAGTTTCAGCACATCCTTTCTAAGATAAGGAGCCCGAACCTGCTCACAATACTCCAAGTGAGACCTCACCAGTGCTTTATAAAGTCTCAACATTAAATCCCTGCTTTTATATCCTAGTCCTCTTGAAATGTATGCTGACATTGCATTTGCTTTCCTCACCACAGGCTCAACCTGCAAGTTAACCTTCAGGGAATTCTACACAAGGACTCCCAAGTCCTGTTGTGCCTCAGTTTTTTGTATTTTCTCTCCATTTAGAAGATAATCAACCCTTTCATTTCCTCCACCAGCTCCATGGCCATACACTTCCCGACACTGTATTCCATCTGCTATTTCTTTGCCCATTCTCCTAATCTGTCTAAGTACTCTTGTAGCCTCTCTACTTCCTCAAATTACCTGCCCCTCCACCCATCTTCATATTGTCTGCAATCTTTGCAACAAAGCCATGAGTTCCATCATCCAAATCAACACCATGTAAGATAAAAAGAATGGGATCCAACACAAACCCCTGTGGAACACCACTGGTCTCTGGCAGCCAGCCAGAAAAGGCTCCCTTTATTCCCACTCTTTGCCTCCTGCCAATCTATGGTAGGATATTTCCTGTAATACCTTGGGCTCGTAGCTTGTTCAGCAGCCTTGTGTGTGGAACCTCGTCAAAGGACTTCTGAAAATCCAAGTACACAACATCAACCAATTCTCCTTTGTCTTTCCCGTTTGTTATTTCTTCAAAGAAGATTTGTCAGGCAAGATTTTCCCTTGAGGAGACCATGCTGACTACAGCCTATTTTAACATGTGCTTCCAAGTACCACGAAACCACAACATCCTTAACAATTGACTCCACAATCTTCCCAACCATTGAGGTCAGACTAACCTGCCATTAATTTCCTTTTTTCTGTCTCTATCCCTTTCTGAAGAGTGGAGTGACATATGCAATTTTCTAGTCTTTTTGGAACCATTCCAGAATCTTGTGATTCTAGAAAGATCATTACTAATGTCTCCACAATCTCTTCAGCCACCTCTTTCAGAATTCTGGGGGGTACACCATCTGGTCTGGGTGACTTATCTACCTTCAGACCTTTCAGTTTCCCAAGAACATTTTGTCTAGTTATGGTAACTTCACATACTTCGTGCTCCCTGACTCCTGGAAATTCTACCATACTGCTAGTGTCTTCCAAATTGAAGACTGATGCAAAACACTTATTCAGTTCATCAGCCATATTGTTGTCCCCCATTACTACCTCTCCAGTATGGTTTTCCAGTGATCTGGTATCCACTCTCGGCTCTCTTTCACACTTTATGTACACTATGTGAAGAAACTTTTGGTATCCTCTTTAATATTATTGGCTAGCTTACTTTTCGTATTCCATCTTTGCCTTAATGACTTTCAGCTGCCTTCTATTGGTTTTTAAAAATGCTTTCCATGGTATTCCTAGAAATTTGCAAGTGTAAATGTGGGTAATGCACTATGTGTCTCTTCCAGCTGGGTGAACTGGACAAGGCAGCAGCTGCTGCCCACACCTTCTTCTTGGCCAACCCCGAGCACGTGGAGATGAGGCAGAGCCTTGAGCGCTACAGGCAGATGGAGGGCGTCCAGGAGAGCCACTTCGCCGACCGGGAGATACGACCGTACATGGTAGGGTGTGCTGGGGCTAGGGACGGTGGAGATTGTCAGTCCCTGCCTTCTGGGAATCTGCCATCCAGTGGGCCGGTGTGTAGGTAGCTGGATGTCTAGTGATGGGGGTTCCAGGTTCAAAGGTTCACCTTATTTTCAAAGTATGCATGCAGAATACAACCCTGAGATTTGTCTTCCCCAGATAGCCACAAAATACAGGAAACCATAGAAGTAGTTGAACGAAAGACATCAATCACACCCTGCATGAAAAGAAAAAGAAAAACTTGCAAACCCCTCCCTTGCACGAAAACTAACAGATCACCCACAAGGAGGGAGAACAAGAACATCAAACTCCAAACTCTCAGCGCTCCAAGCTGCAACAAGAAAGAAAGGGTGAGAACTGAAGAAGATAAAAACACAGACCTGAAAGAGGTTGTGAACTACAGTTAGTTTAAACTGGTCCAATCCATAAATCTCAGAATTTCGATAGCATCTCCGTGATCATTGCGATCCTCCAAGGGCTTTGACTCGATCCAGTGGCCACTCCCAAGGGCAGTAGCCCAGCCAGCAGCCCCTCCCAGGACAGTGACTCGAACTAGTGGCCCCTCCCAAGGACAGTGACTCGAACCAGCGACCCCTCCGAGGACCGTGACCGGAACCAGTGGCCCCTCCCAAGGACAGCGGCTTGCTGTCCTCTGCATTTGCCTTGATGTTTCAATTTTACTTGATGTTTTAATCAGTGAGAAATATTGTCAGTTATGGTCCTTTGTCTCATCTCTGAGCTTCTCCTCGTGCTCACATTTGTCTCCTGGAGCTTTCTTAGGACAGTAGAGTGCTAGCTCGCTCAATTGAACTGCAGACTCTTAGTCACAGGGCTCAACAGTTTCAAAACAATTAAAATGTTAACAGTAAGTGGGAGACATAGCAAAGCTGAAGTGATTGACTATCTGGAAGATGTCACCCAAGGAATCATTGTTCTCTTGACTGGGCTGTACCAGGCTGGGACACTGTGCATTGACAGGCAACCAGTGGGCCACTGGCATTGCCTTCCCGATGGACGGAGCGAGTGGAACTGGTGTATGGCCTGTGTCGTGGAAGTAGAGGAAGCCATGGTGTGACATGTCAGAATGGGAGTGGGGATTGGAATTAAAGTGATTGGCCACTGGGAAATCCTGATTTCTGCAGTTGGAGCTGAGATGCTTGACCAAGTGGTCCCCCAGTCTTCAGGATCCTGGTGAGGTCAGGGTCAGAGGTCACAGTGGGGTCAGGGGTCCCAGCAATGTCGGTGTTGGTCAGTGAACAGCAATCACCGGTGGTGGGTGTGGGGGACTGCTGGTTTTGGCACGGTGGGGTGAGGGTGGGGGTATGGGTGCGGAGGGTGCAGTTGAAGTTCTGTGTGAGCTGTCCCATGGCTGCTTCATTGGCAGGAGGCCTTTAACAGGGGGCTGAAGCACTTTGAGGAGGAGGAGTACGGTCTGGCCATCACTGCGCTTGAAGAGGCCCTGAGTCAGTTCTGGCAGGCGGAAAAGGAGTGCAGGGCCTATTGTCAGGGCCCGCTGGTGTTTGACAGTCGGACCCAGCAGTGGCGGGGCCTGCACCTCTATGAAATTATCACAGGTATGTCTGTGTTTGTCTTTACTGGGAGTCCACCATTCCCTCAGTAGGGAAACAGCCTGTCAGTGTGAAAGTTCAAAGTAAATTTATTACCAAAGTATTATACGTCACCTTACACAACCCTGAGATTCATTTTCCAGTGGATATTCACAGTAAATACAAAGAAACACAATGGAATCAATGAAAAACCACACACAACAGGATGGGCAAACAAGCAATGTGTAAAAGTCAACAAACTGTAAATATAAAAATAGAAATAAAGAAATTATAATAATAAATAAAAATAAACAGATAAATAAGTAAGCAATCAACCGAAAACATGAGATGAATAATCCTTGACAGTGAGTCCATTGGTTGATGGGTCAAGTGACGTTGAGTGAAATTATCCCCTCTGGTTCAGGAATCTGATGGTTGAGGGGTAATAAATATTCCTGAACCCGGTGGTGTGGGTTCTGAGGCTCCAGTATCTCCTTCCTGATGGCAGCAGTGAGAAGAGAGCATGACCTGGGTGTGGGGTCCCTGATGATGGATGCTGTTCTCCTGTGACAGCGCTCTGTGTAAATGTAGAGATGGACTGGGGAAGGTGGAAAGGGCAGGATGTTAAATATTCCTGGTATAAAACAGCGCAGAAACATGCCATTCAGTACATCTGCCCATACTGAACAGGGTGCCCATGGTTAATGGTTGGGAATCCCTGTTGTAAATTTTTTTATCCATGTACCTGTCTTAATTGTTCCAATTCAAGATTGTTTAATGTCATTTCCAGTACAATAAAATAATTGTTACTCTGGATCCGATACAGCAGAAAAAACATAATAAGATAAAGAACACAATAATAATTTTAAAAAAGCACTACACAGATTGATATTATGTCCATAAAGTGACACTAGGCACAGGAGTGTCTGTACATAAGGTGACTCTGACAGGAAATGATAAAATAGTGGTGGTTGGAGGTGTGGAGGGGTGGGTTAGTGGGTGGAGGTGTTGATCAGACTTGCTGCTTGTGGAAAGTAACTGTTTTTGAGTCTGGTGGTCCTGGTGTGGATGCTACATAACCTCCTCCCTGATGGGAGTGGGACAGACAGTCCATGAGCAGGGTGGGTGGGACCCTTCATGATGTTTCTGGCATCTTTCTGTATAAATGTCCTCAATAGCAGGTAGGCTGGTGCTGGTGATGCGTTGGGCAGTTCTGATGACCCATTGTAGAGCTTTCCTGTCTGTCATGATGTAGTTTCCATACCCTGCAGTGATATAGCATGTTAGGATGCTACACCAGGGAAAGTGGGACGGTTTGCACCTGAACAGGAAGGGAACCAATATCCTAGTGTGAATGTTTGTTAATGCTGCACGGTGGGATTTAAAGGAGAGTTGCAGAAAGAACCAGAATGCCTGAGCAATGAGTGGAGAAGTTGTGAAGGCAGATGTTGGTAAGATCTCAGACAAAGTCAGGAATTAAAAAGTTCTGCATGGTGCGACTAGTGTCCTGAGCTGCGTACATTTCAAAGCAAGTGGTATTATAGGAAAGGTAGACGAGCTCAGGGCATGAATCAGCCGCTGGAATTACGACGTTGTAGCCAGCGGTGAGACTTGGTTGCAGGAGGGGTAGGACTCAGAGTTCCAGGGTTCCATTGTTTCATACCTGGCAAAGCGGGAAGAGGGGTGGCATTGTTAGTCAGGGAAAATGTCACAGTGCTGCATCAGGACAGACCGGAGAGCGTCACACGGTGCTGCGTCAGGACGGACCGGAGAGCGTCACACGGTGCTAAGTCAGGACGGACCGGAGAGCGTCACACGGTGCTAAGTCAGGACAGACCGGAGAGTGTCACACGGGACAGACCGGAGAGCGTCACACGGGACAGACAGGAGAGCGTCACACGGTGCTAAGTCAGGACGGACCGGAGAGCGTCACACGGTGCTAAGTCAGGACGGACCGGAGAGCGTCACACAGTGCTGCGTCAGGACAGACAGGAGAGCGTCACACAGGACAGACAGGAGAGTGTCACACAGGACAGACAGGAGAGCGTCATACGGTGCTGCGTCAGGACAGACCGGAGAGCTAGACCAGTGAAGCATGATAGGTGAACTGGAGAAATAAGAAAGGTATGGCTATGTTAATGGGGCTATATTACAGACCACCCAACAGGCCTTGGAATTTAGAAGAACAGATTTGTAAAGATCGCAGACTGTTGTAAGAAATGTAAGGCTGTTATAGTAGGTGATTTTAACTTTTCATATTGACTGGGAATCCCTTACTTGTAAAAGGATTAGGTGGGATAGAGTTTGTCAAATGTGTTCAGGAAAGTTTCTTTCAGTACGTAGAAGTCCCAATGAGAGAGCGTGTGATACTGGATCTGCTGGTAGGGAATGAGGCAGAGCAGGTGACAGAAGTCTGTGTAGGGGAACGCTTTGTATCCAGTGACCACAATGCCATTAGTTTCAAAGAATATACAAAGAGATAGGTCTAGTTCACAGGGTGAAGTTCTAATTTAAAGAAAGGACAATTTTGACTATCAGAAATGATCTGGCAAGTGCGGATTGAGACAGGCTGTTTTCTGGCAAAGATCTACTTGGTAAGTGGGAGGCCTTCAAAAATGAAATTTTGAGAGTACAAAGCTCGTATGTGCCCGTCAGAATAAAAGATACAGACAACGGATGTGTGGAGTGTTGTTTTTCAAGAGATGTTGAGGCCCTGGTTAAGAGGAAAAAGGTGCAGAGCAGGTATAGGCAGGTAGGAACAAATGAGGTGCTTATGGAGTGTACTGTAACCCTTCCTCCTCCTCTCCCCCCCCCCTCCAGCTCACTACCTACAGGTGCTGGTGTGTGAACACAGCTGTGTGAGGGAGCTCTCGACGCGCGCAGGCCGACTCTCGCCCATTGACAGCTACCTGCCCCTGCACTACCACTGCCTGCAGTATTCCTACTACAAGGGTGAGACTGCACACCGCACACAGACCTGGACCGCGTACACCGCACGCCGACCCGGACCGCGTACACCACACGCCGACCCGGGCCGTGTCCGTCCCAATACCCTCACCAAGAATCCACTGACATTTCCAGCTTGTGATATGACCATAAGACCCAGCTTCTTGCTTCATTCCCCCCCTCCTCCACCCACTTGGCTCCATCTATCACCTTCTAGGTTGCCCTTCTTCCCTCCCACCCCCACATTCGGGCTCCGTCCTCCTTCCTCTCCAGTCCTGATGAAGGATCTGGGCCCAAAACGTCAGCTGGTTATTCATTTCTGTAGATGCTGCCCGACCTGCTGAGTTCCTCCAGAATTTTGTGTGTGTTGTCCTTTTCAATTGTACACTTTCCTGTGTGGTGACCTCTGGCCAGAGTCCAGGCCCCGACTCACCTCTCCCTCTCTCCCTCTGCAGTGAAAGACTACAAGAAGTCACTGGAGGCCGCGCGGTCATACCTGCTACTGGTGCCTGAGGATGCGGACATGCTGGCAAGCGTAGCCTCCCACCAGCATCTGCTTCAGCGGGAGAGAGACCCTGCCTTTGTCGACCCTCGCCAGGTCTGTGCTGTCCACCGCCGGTCCCACCCACCCAGGAATGCCACCAACCCCTCCCCACAAACCAACTGCACCCAAAGCCCCCCACACACACATACACACAGGGCTATTCGGCCCATCTCTGGGGCAGGCAGGGGTGGGCAGTTAAGACCATAAGACATCGGAGCAGAATTAGACCATTCGGCCTATCAAGTCTGCTCTGCCATTCCATCATGGCTGGTTTATTGTCCCACTCAACGCCAATCTCCTGCCTTCTCCTCATAACCTTTTGACACCCTGACTAATTAAGAACTGGTCATCTTCAGTTTTAAATATACCCATTGACTTGTCCTCCACAGCCACCTGTGGCAATGAATTCCACAGATTCACCATCCCCTGCCTAAAGAAATTCCCCTTCCAATGGACATCGCTGTATTCTGAGGCTGTGCCCTCTAGTCCTAGACTTCCCTGCAATAGGAAATACCCTCTCCACATCCACCCTATCTAGACCTTTCAATAGTCATATGTTTCAATGAGATCACCCCTCATTCTTTTAAATTCCAGCAAGTACAGGCGCAGAGCTATCAAATACACCTCATACATTGACCCTTTCATTCCCATAATCATTCTTGTGAACATCCTCTGGCCCCTCTTCAATGCCAGTACATCTTTTTTAGATAAGGGGCCCAAAACTCTCAGAATACTTGGTGAAGTCTGACCAATGTGTTATAAAGCCTCAGCATTACATCCTTGCTTTTACGTTCCAGTCCTCTCAAAATGAATGCCAACATTGAATTAGCCTTCCTCACAAATGACTGAAGAATCCCTCCCCCTCTCAGCACACATGGCCCTGTCAGCCCAGTCTCGGGGAACAGCCAGTGCTGTGTGCAGTGCCTGTGAGTGACGCCTGTTGTCGGTGTGTGTGTGTGCGCAGGAGCTGGTCCAGTACATGGAGAGGTATCGGCTGGAGAAGAAGCTCTTACAGTCCCTCGCAGTGGATTGGGAATTCACGTACGTGGATCCGGTAGGTGGGAGAGGATGAGCCCATGCCTCTGTAATCCGGCTGGGGTGGGGGAGGGGGAGATCACAGGGCACCACCCTAACGTAACGGTTTGCCCTATGGTGTCTCAGCTCGGACCGTCAGTGTGCAGTTCTGATATCCTCTGCACGCAAGTTTCTCCATTCTACCTGCGATTTCCTCCCACGATACGACGACGTGCCGGTTGTGAATTGGTCATTTTAAATTGTCCTGAGATGAGGCTGCGGCTTGTTGGGCCAAAAGTGTGACAATGTTGGAAGGCTACAGCAGGGACTGTGCAGTCTGTGTCTCATGATTTGGGACAGGATGGGATGGTGGCAGGTAGTTACAGAACAGTATAGTGCCGGGGAGCCTCACTCCGTGTCTAACCGTGATGGTGTGTGAAGGGAGATTCACTCTGTGTCTGACCCTGATGGTGTGTGGAGGGAGATTCACTCTGTGTCTGACTCTTTTTTTACATAATATCTTTATTACAAATTCATTTCTACAATATATTCAAACCAGTGACTAACAGAATTACTACACTACAAATAGACAAATGACATTAAACTAAAATGTTTCCATCTCCGTCAATGACGGCAATAACACCCCCCTCCTCCCGCGGAGCCCAACGGTCCCAGAACGCCTCTACGGTGGCCATGGAGAGCGCGTGTTCCTTCTCAATATTTTCCCGAGCACGAACATACCCCCTAAGCATGGCCAGGCAGTCTACCCGGGCAGATCCTCCCACCACCCGTTTGCAGGAGCCACGGATGGCTGATTTCACCAGCCCCAGGAGCAAGTTGACAAGGACATCCTCATCCCTCCATGCCCCCCTCTTTACTGGATGACCGTATGTAAATAGGGTGGGGCTAAAGTGTACCCAGAAGGTGAGAAACAGCCCACGCAGATACACAAAAAGGGGTTGCAGTCTCACACACTCCATGTACATGTGGTACACGGTCTCCTCCATCCCGTAGAAGTGACATGCAGCTGGGAGATCCGTGTACAAACTAAAGAACTTATTGCAGTTCACCGCTCTGTGCAGAAGCCTCCACCCAGATTTCCCAGGTGAATGGGAAGAACTCCCTCGTAAAAGGACTTCCACCGGGGACCCCCTCACCTCCAGGTGGAAAGACTGACCGCCATGGCGTGTCGGGACGGTGGACAAGGGCAAGGAAGTGGAGGGTGTGGAGCAGCAGCCCATACAGATACCTCCAACTTGTATCCCTGAATGGGATTGTGGGTGTTGATGAAAGACGGCTCAAATTGTGTGGATTCGTCTCTCGGATAAGGCTGCGGGGCCTGGGCCCGACCAGCAGCTCAGCTTGAGTCGATCCACATACCCGAGCCGCACTGACATCCGTTGAGGTAGGGCAAGGGTCGGCCAGGACTCCGCCCTCTGCCAGAGGAGGGGATTCCCGGCGTGAGGCAACCATGTTCCAGACTCTCAGTAGGTCCTGATAGAAGCCGGGCAGACTCCGCAAAGCAGCATGGCTGACGCCCGCCAGTGGTAGCTGCGTGTCTTCGTGAAGACAGCAGCCCCTCCGGAGGAAGAAAGTTGCCAACACGTGCCACCTGGGAGGGTGTTCGGCGTACAGGAATCTCTGCAGAGTCCAGAGGCGGAGAGCCACCAGTCGCGTACGTACACACACCAGCGACTGTCCTCCCTCTCCCACTGGGAGACTCAGAACCGCTGCAGAGACCCAGTGTTTCCTGTTACCCCAGAAGAAATCCACTAACTTCCTCTGCATTCTCGCAACTAAAGGGGCAGGAGGGGCCAAGGTGACCATCTGGTACCACAACATGGAGACCACCAGCTGGTTTATGACCACCACCCTGCCTCGATAGGAAAGCACCCTGAGAAGGCCTAACCAGTGCCCCAGCCGGGCCATGACTTTCGTCTCCAGGTCCTGCCAGTCCGCCAGCCAGGTCTCCCCAGAAGGACTCAAGTAGGCTCCCAGATAGAGGAGACGTCTGGTGCTTCACTCAAAAGCTTTAACCTCCTCCGTCAGGGGATCCACTTGCCACTGACCCACTAAGAGTCTGGAACGTTTCGCCCAGTTGATCTAGTGGAGGGTGCCGCCGAGAAAACTTCTTGGCATTCGCGCACCCTCTGCAGATCACTGGGATCTGTCACCATGAGGAGTACGTCGTCGGTGTAGGCCAAGAGGACGACCTCCATGTCCGGTTCACGCAGAACCAGACCTGTCAGCCTTCGCCAAAGAAGGCTCAGGAATGGCTCGACACAGGTCGCATACAATTGGCCGGATATGGGGCACCCCTGACGTACTCCTCTTCTGAAGGGAACAGGTGCTGTCAGTGATCCGTTGATCTTAACAAGGCGCTCTGCGGCAGAGTATAGGAGCCGAACTCGGGCCACAAAGTGTTGTCCGAGCCCAAAACCTTGCAGAGTGTCCACCAGGAAACTGGTCTACCCAGTCAAATGCCTTCTCCTGGCCAAGAGAAAGAAATGCTGCCGGGGACCCAGTCTCCTGTTGCAGGTGAATCAGGTCCCGTACTAAGTGGGCATTGTCCTGGATGGAGCGGCCCTGGACTGTGTAAGATTGGTCAGGATGAATCACCTGTCTCAGTACTGAACCAAAACAGTTGGCCATTGCCCGGGCGAAGATCTTGTAGTCCGCGCACAAGAGGGAGACCGGCCTCCAGTTCTTTAGCAGGCGGAGGTCTCCCTTCTTGGGCAGTAAGACCACAACAGTTCTCCGCCATGAGAGAAGCATTTCCCCGGTGGCTAGGTCTCCCCTAGGACAAGACTGTAATCATCTCCCAGGACATCCCAGAAAGCCTGATAAAACTCTACACTCAGTCCATCTAAGCCAGGGGACTTGCCCCTCTGGAGTTGCTGAAGGGCAGTGGACAACTCCTCCCGAGCCAGGGGTGCATCCTCTGGGCTGACCTTAGGCAAATCTTTCCAGACCTCACTGCACGCCTCTGCATTTGACAGATCTGGTGAGAATAAGGACCGATAGAATGAGCGGACTTCTTTATTGATTTCATCAGGGTCCGTGATGGAGAAGCCATCAGCAGCCAGTAATTCCACTAGCTGCTTTTGAACTCCCCGCCACCTCTCCAACGAGTAGAAGAAGGGTGAGCCACGGTCCAAATCCTGCACCTCGGGACTGCTGGAACTGCAGATTCCTTAGTGCGTCCTTCTTCTCCTGGTGTTCCTGCCATGGAAGTTGGTCCCAGTGGTCAGACCAAGACGGGACTTTAGGTCAAGCAATGCTCTCTCAAGCCACTGAATCTCAGAGCCCCGCCTCTGTCAACCCCCTAGTGTACTCCCGACATAAAAAATGGATGTGGGCTTTGCCCACATCCCACCATAGCCGAAGGGAGCAGAAATCTGCCCGTTTCTCTCTCCAGGTGACCCAGAACGCTCGGAACAAATCCTGGAATCGGCTGTCCTCCAGCAGCCGGTTGTTAAAATGCCAATACCCGGATCCGAGCATGACACTGGCCGCATGGAGGACGCCGACACGTGGGAGATGTGAGCCCGAGAGATATACAGGCGGTCTATGCGGGAACCTCCCTCTCCAGACCTTCTCGAGAAGGCGCTAGAGTCGGGGTGAAGATTCCGCCAGCTGTCCACCAAGTCAAAGGAGCCAACTAGCTCCTTTAACTTTTTCGCCGGTGCTGGGTCGCGTTGGAGGCCCGAGCGGTCCTCCACCTCGAGGGTACAGTTGAAGCCTCCCCCGAGGATGATGCGGTCCCCAGGATCGATGGAACTCAGCAGAGTGGACAGCTGACAGAATAGGCGCGTCTGCATCACCCCACGCCTCGGAGCATACACATTGATAAAATAAAGAGGTATATCATCCAGGCGCACAGCCAGGTGGAGCAGGCGGCCGGGCACGACATCCTGGACTCTTAGGATTTCTGGCTGGAAGGTCCGGGCCAACAGGATCGCCACCCCGTTAGAGTTGGAGCTGAGGTAGCTCATGTAGACCCCGCCCTGCCACTCCATGAGTCAAGCGGACTCGTCCCCCGGGATGGTATGGGTTTCCTGCAGGAAACTCATCGCACATCTCCCATCCCTGAGGACTGAGAGATTGTTATATCTGTGGAGAGGGCCCCTGCTACCATCCATGTTTAGACTAGCTATGGTGAGCTTCATGTCAGGAGTACACTAGGCCTCGGCACCAGTACCCTTCCCGGTGAGAGTGGAGGAGCTCTCAACCACAATATCCCGAAGAAAAGCAAGAATGCTCTTTGCTGTCCGGGCCCGAGTGTTGCCAACGCCACCCTGTGACCCGTCATCTCCCAAAGGAGCGAGGCTGCTTCCCTCACCAGGTCATCCAGGAAGGATTCAGCTGTCGCCTGTTATTCCCTGACACAGCATTCCTCTTCCCCTCCCCCTTCCATCTGAGGGTGACGGGCAGAGACTTGACCAGCCTCGGCAATCTAGACCAACAAAGAGAGGCTAGTTTCGGCCGATGCTTCACCCTCAGAGGTGAGAATGAGCTTTCTGATTTCCTCCACAGGTATCAATACCGATTTCTCAGGAGGGGTGAGGATGTTCATTGTCTCGCTATCAAAGGGGTCTCCCACACCCCCATCTTCCTCCCCGTGTTTTCTAATAGACGGCTGCACTTGTAACCCACACTGCACAGCGGGTACCTCACTCATACCTGCCCGCTCCACCGTCGCATCAGCCTTATCCACAGTTACGACAATGGAGGGATAATCCCCAGGGACTAGTTGATGGGATCGGCATGCAGAGTACGTCACCCTCCCCAGGAGACGGGTACGAGGTGGACCCCAGTAACTCTGGTCCTAGGGGTCAACCAGCAGCCTGAGGCCGCTCTCTCCTCTGCACTTGCATTATTCAATACACTTGCCTCCAGGGAGGCACTAACTGCTCAGTCCTGGGTGAAGGGCTCCAGGGCTGTCTCAGTTGTGCAAACAGGGCTAACACTACCTTTCTGCACAAGCACTCCACCTACCACAGTACTGGAGGCTACATCTGGGGATTCAGGTCTGGAACCAACCTCCACCCGGATTCCCACCTCTTCCTGGGACTCCCCCGCACCTACCCTCTTGCCCTGCCCTCTTGGGGGAACATTCCCGTCTCCTCTTCACGCCGGAGGGGCACACGCTGCAGGGTTCACTGATGCAGCGACACTCTCCAATTCCATCGCCACTTCCCCGAACTTCCCGCTCCACTTCAGGGCAAGTGGGCCTGGGCTCTGCGTTCTCGGGGTCCGACTTGTTAGGGTGTTTGTACAAATCCCTTTTCCAGAAAAGTTGGGATATTTTCCAAAATGCAATTAAAACAAAAATCTGTGATATGTTAATTCACGTGAACCTCTATCTAACTGACAAAAGTACAAAGAAAAGATTTTCAATAGTTTTACTGACCAACTTAATTGTATTTTGTAAACATACACAAATTTAGAATTTGATGGCTGCAACGCACTCAACAAAAATTGGGACAGAGGCATGTTTGCCATTGTGTTACATCACCTTTCCTTCTAATAACACTTTTTAATCGTTTTGGAACTGAGGATACTAATTGTAGTAGATTTGCAATTGGAAATTTTGTCCGTTCTTACTTGATATAAGACTTCAGCTGCTCAACAGTCCGTGGTCTCCGTTGTCTGATTCTCCTCTTCATGTTGCACCATACATTTTCAATAGGAGATAGATCTGGACTGGCAGCAGGCCAGTCAAGCACATGCACTCTGTGTCTACAAAGCCACGCTGTTGTAGCCCGTGCAGAATGTGGTCTGGCATTGTCCTGCTGAAATAAGCATGGACGTACCAGGAAGAGGCGTCGCCTTGATGGCAACATATGTCTCTCTAAAATCCTAATATACGCCTCAGAGTCAATGGTACCTTCACATACATGCAACTCACCCATGCCGTGGGCACTGATGCACCCCCATACCATCACAGATGCTGGCTTTTGCACCTTTCGCTGATAACAATCTGGATGGTCGTTTTCATCTTTGTCACAGAGAACTCGACGCCCGTTTTTTCCGAAAACTAGCTGAAATGTGGACTCATCTGACCACAGCACATGGTTCCACAGTCCTTCGGTCCATCTGAGATGAGTTCAGGCCGAGAGAACTCGCTGGCGATTCTGCATAGCGTAGATGTATGGCTTCCTCCTTGCGTAATACAGTTTCAAGTTGCACTTCTGGATGCAGCAACGGACTGTGTTGAGTGACAATGGTTTTCCGAAGTACTCCCGAGCCCAGGTGGCTATAATTGTCACAATAGCATGACGGTTTCTTAGGCAGTGCCGCCTGAGGGCTCGAAGATCACGCGCATTCAACAGTGGTTTCTGACCTTGCCCTTTACACACTGAGATGTCTCTGAATTCTCTGAATCTTTTCACAATATTAGGTACTGTAAATGTTGAAAGACCTAAATTCTCTGCAATCTTCCGTTGAGAAATGTTCCTTTTGAACTGACTAACAATTCTCTCACGAATTTTGGCACAAAGGGGTGAGCCACGACCCATCCTTGCTTGCAAAGACTGAGCCTTTGATGGACGCTACTTTTATACCCAGTCATGATACGTCACCTGCTACCAATTAGCCTGCTTAATGTGGAGTCTTCCAAACCAGTGTTACTTGAATATTCTGTGCACTTTTCAATCTTATTTTAACTCTGTCCCAACTTTTGTTGAATGTGTTGCAGCCATCAAATTCTAAATTTGTGTATATTTACAAAATACAATTAAGTTGGTCAGTAAAACTATTGAAAATCTTTTCTTTGTACTTTTGTCAGTTAAATAAAGTTTCACGTGAATTAACATATCACAGATTTTTGTTTTTATTGCATTTTGGAAAATATCCCAACTTTTCTGGAAATGGGGTTTATATTTCTTCAACCAACATACATCAAAGTTGCTGGTGAACGCAGCAGGCCAGGCAGCATCTATAGGAAGAGGCGCAGTCGACGTTTCAGGCCGAGACCCTTCGTCAGGACTAACTGAAGGAAGAGTGAGTAAGGGATTTGAAAGCTGGAGGGGGAGGGGGAGATGCAAAAATATTTCTTCTCCGCTTTCTTGCCCCGAACAGGCTGCACCCCGTCCCCTGCCAGAACCCCCCTGCACGTAGCGTCAAGATCTCCCACCTGAACCACGGGGGCAGGAGCAGGGGCTGAAACAGGCACAGGACAGGAATGGGCAGAGGCAGCTGGAGATTGATAGGGAGTGAGACAGGGCTGTGTGTGTGGAGGGGGGTGTGTGCCATGGGTTGGAAAGGTCTAGCCTCTGGGGCAGTTGTTCTCAAGTGACCATAGAACATTGAACAAACGGCACAAGGACAAGCCCTTCGGCCCACAGTGCTGCTGCTGACCAGTCAACAAAATTGAATTGAATTGACTTTATTACTTACATCCTTCACATACATGAAGAGTAAAAATCTTCACATTACGTTTCTGTTTAAATGTGCAATGTGCAATTTATAGTAATTAATAATAAATATTATGTACAACAGGATAGTCATATAACATAGGAATACAATTGTGTCAGCATGAATTAATCAGTCTGATGGCCTGGTGGAAGAAGCTGTCCCGGAGCCTGTTGGTCCTGGCTTTTATGCTGCGGTACCGTTTCCCAGATGGTAGCAGCTGGAACAGTTTGTGGTTGGGGTGACTCAGGTCCCCAATGATCCTTCAGGCCCATTTTACACGCCCGTTCTTGTAAATGTCCTGAGTCATGGGAAGTTCACATCTACAGATGCGCTGGGCTGTCCGCACCACTCTCTGCAGAGTCCTGCGATTGAGGGAGGTACAGTTCCCATACCAGGCAGTGATGCAGCCAGTCAGGATGCTCTCAATCGTGCCCCTGTAGAAAGTTCTTAGAATTTGGGGGCCCATACCAAACTTCTTCACCCGTCTGAGGTGAAAGAGGTGCTGTTGTGCCTTTTTCACCACAAAGACAGTATGTACAGACCACATGAGATTCTCAGTGATGTGGATGCCGAGGAACTTAAAGCTGTTCACCCTCTCAACCCCAGATCCATTGACGTCAATAGGGATTAGCCCGTCTCCATTCCTCCTGTAGTCCACAATCAGCTCCTTTGTTTTTGCGACATTGAGGGGGAGGTTGCTTTCTTGACACCACTGTGTCAGAGAGATGACTTCTTTCTTCCCTGTAGGCCACCTCAGTATTGTTTGAGATTAGGCCAATCAGTGTAGTGTCATCAGCAGATTTAATTAGCAGATTGGAGCTGTGGGTGGTGACACAGTCAAGGGTATACAGAGAGTAAAGGAGGGGGCTTAGTTCACAGCCCTGAGGGGCTCCTGTATTGAGTCAGAGGGGCAGAGGTCAGGGAGCCCACTCTTACCACCTGCCAGTGATCTGACAGGGAGTCCAGGATCCAGCTGCACAAGGCTGGGTGAAGGCCGAGGCCTCTGAGCTTCTTGTCAAGCCTGGAGGGAATTATGTTGAATGCTGAACTGTAGTCCAAGAACAGCATTCTCACATAATCCTCCTCCTCCAGATGTGTAAGGACGGTACGTAGAGCAGTGGCTATTACGTTATCTGTCAATCGGTTGTGTCGGTGGGTGAATTGTAGGGTGTCCAGTTTGGGTGGTGGCAAGCTGCAGATGTAATCCTTGACCAGCCTCTCAAAGCATTTGCTTATTGAGATGAGTGTGACAGGACACCAGTCGTTCAGACATGTTACCTTAGCCTTGTTAGGGACAGGGCAATGGTGGATGTTTTGAAGCAGGAGAGGGAGAGATTAAAAATATCTGTAAGCACACCTGCCAGTTGTGCTGCGCACGTCCTGCGTACCCGTCTTGGGATGCCGTCCGGTCCTGCAGCCTTGGCGACTGTCCACTCGGAAACACCTGCGTACTCAGCCTCGGAGATGACCAAGCTGGTGGTCGCATCCTCTGCAGGTCTCCTCAGGGGCTCAGTACTGGCGACATTGAATTGAGCGTGAAAAAGATTTGGCTTGTCTGGGAGAGAGGCATCAATGTTGGAAACTCCACTGCGTTTAGCTTTGAAGTCTGCGATGGTGTGCAGACCTTGCCATAAAGCTGCATGGGCTGTTGGTGGAAAAGTTGTGTACAGGAGGTACAGGACACATGGTGGGAAGGTGGAGAGAGTTGGCACTACCTGATCGGGATCTCTGATGAAGGGTGTGAAGCTGAGGCAAAGAGTCACTCCCTCCACAGATGAGTGTTTCCAGCGTTTATCTCAGGGTTCCTGTGGCTGCCACATTTTGATTTCCTGCTGATGCTGCGGACAGATCACTGCTGCCACCCTGTGGTGGTTTGGGGGAACTGCCAGGAAAGTGAATGTGATCCCAGAGTCAGAATAAGGTTTAATATCACTGGCAGATGTTGTGAAATATGTTATTTTGTGGCAGCAGTACATTGCAATATGTAATGATGAAGCTATAAATTGCAATCTGAAAGATAAATTAAAAATTAAATAACTGGTATAAAAAGAGAAGAAATAGTGAGGTTGTATTCATTGTCCAGTCAGAAATCTGATGCCAGAGGGAACGAAGCTGTTCCTGAAACGTTGAGTGTGTCTTCAGGCTTCTGTACCTCCGCCTTGATGGTGGCAATGAGAAGAGAGAATATCCTGGGTGATGGGGTCCTTAATGATGAAAGCTGCCTTCCTGAGGCGTCACCTTTTGAAGCTGTCCTGGATGCTGGGGAGTCTGGTGCCCGTGATGGAGCTGACTGAGTTTACAACTTCCTGCAGCTTTTTCTGACCCTGTGCAGTGGCCTCTCCAGACCAGACTGTTCCCATCCTGGTTCAGTCCCCACCCTCATACCATTCCCATTATGATCTCCTCCCTGAGGCCGAATGCCCAGCAAATAACTTCCTGCTCAATGTCAACAGGATGAAGGAGATGTTCATCAGCTTCAGGAGATTTGGCACCACTCACACCCCTCAGGGAGCTGCAAGGAGTTTCAAACCCCTGAGAGTGCACATCACACCCAACACATCCTCCTCAGTTAGGAAAGTTCACGAGCACCCTCTACTCTCTGAGGAGAACTGGGCCTTGCATGTCCATTCTCACGGCATTCTGTGGTTGTACTGTAGACAGCATCCTAAAAAGCTGTGTCACTGTTTGCTACGGAAACTGTATTGCTGCAGACAGGTAGTCAAAACTGCCCAACGTCTCACCAGCAGGAGTCTCCCCGCCATCAACGACATATAAACAGAAAGGTGCTGGAAAAGGGCCAGTAACGTCATGAAGGATCCCACCCACCCTGCTCATGGACTGTTTGTCCCACTCCCATCAGGGAGGAGGCTACGTAGCATCCACACCAGGACCACCAGGCTCAGACAGTTCCTTTCCCCATGTGGTAGAAGGACGTGAGTATAGATGTGCAACGCCTCCTCGTAATGGAGAGGTGTTGTGAGCTTTCCCAAGTGAGTAGGATATGTTCCGGAACCACGAGAGGTTCTCGTCTCTGAGTTGGTGAAGACCAGTGTGTTGTTTGACTCATTCCCTGGTTACATACAACCTGATCGTGCCTCATTGAACCTTGAACTCTGAATGCCCGTGCTGTGTGACTGAATAGAATTTCTTTGTTGTCGGCAGATGAGCTGGAGTGTGTCCCAAGAGAAGAGCGAAGATGAGCGCCGTGCAGACAGGTGGGGGGCTGTCAGATTACGTTCTCCATGCAAAGGACTGTATGACGTACGAGCGTAAGAAACAGGAGCACAATCAGTCCATTTGGCCCATCGAGTCTGGTCTGTCATTCCATCATGGCTGATTTATTAACTCTCTCAGTCCCATTCTCCTGCCTTCTCCCTGTGACCTCTTGACGTTCTGACTAATTAAGAATTGGTCAACCTCAGCTTTAAATATACCAAGTAACTTGGCCTCCACAGCCATCTGTGACAATAAATTCCACAGATTCTCCACCCTCTGGCTAAAGAAATTCCTCTTCATCTCTGTTCTAAATGGACGTCTCTCTATTCTGAGGCTGTGCCCTCTGTTGTTGAACCCCCTCTGTAGGAAACACCCTCTCCACATCCACTCTATCTAGGCTTCAGTGAGATCTCCCTCATTCTTCTAATCTCCAGCGAGCGCAGGCCCAGACCCATCGAATCCTCATACACTAACCCTTTCATTCCCGGATCGTTCTCGTGAACTGCTCTGGAGCATCCCAATTTCTGCACATCCTTTCTTAGATCAGGGGTCCAAGGCTGCTCATTATACTCCCAATGTGGACTGACCAATGCCTTATGAAGCCTCAGCATCAAATCCTTGCTCTTATATTCGAGTCCTCTTGAGATGAATGCCTTCCTCACCACCAACTCAACCTGTAAATTAACCTTCAGGGACTCCTGTACGAGGAGGTCCCTTTGCACCTCGGATTTTTGACCCCTCAGAATCCCCTCTAGTCACCTACAGGTAGCGACCACAGATGTTAGGTTCCCTGCTCTACAGTTCCCTTAATATTCTTCACCATCCTTGTTAATTACAAGCCCAATTTTAGTCACCCTCCAATTTCCCAACAAGATGATGCACACATCACAGCCAGGTCTCTTGCAAAATCCTCTCTAGTTTCCCACTGTTGTTGAACATACTGTACCAGACCAGGCCCAGGGGATCTATTCACCCTCTCACTGTACCAGACCCGGCCCAGGGGATTTATTCACCCTGTCACTGTACCGGACCAGACCCAGGGGATTTATTCACCCTCACACCGTACCGGACCAGGCCCAGGGGATTTATTCACCCTCACACTGTACCAGACCAGACCCAGGGGATTTATTCACCCTCTCACTGTACCAGACCCGGCCCAGGGGATTTATTCACCCTGTCACTGTACCGGACCAGACCCAGGGGATTTATTCACCCTCACACCGTACCGGACCCGGCCCGGGGAATTTATTCACCCTCACACTGTACCAGACCCGGCCCGGGGGATTTATTCACCCTCACACCAGACCAGGCCCAGGGGATTTATTCACCCTCACACCGTACCAGACCAGACCCAGGGGATTTATTCACCCTCACACTGTACCAGACCCGGCCCAGGGGATTTATTCACCCTCTCACTGTACCGGACCAGACCCAGGGGATTTATTCACCCTCACACTGTACCGGACCAGGCCCAGGGGATTTATTCACCCTCACACCGTACCGGACCAGGCCCAGGGGATTTATTCACCCTCACACCGTACCGGACCAGACCCAGGGGATTTATTCACCCTCTCACTGTACCAGACCCGGCCCAGGGGAATTATTCACCCTCACACCGTCCTGTACCAGACCAGACCCAGGGGATTTATTCACCCTCACACCGTACCGGACCCGGCCCGGGAAATTTATTCACCCTCACACCGTACCGGACCCGGCCCGGGGAATTTATTCACCCTCTCACTGTACCAGACCCGGCCCAGGGGATTTATTCACCCTGTCACTGTACCGGACCAGGCCCAGGGGATTTATTCACCCTCACACTGTACCAGACCCGGCCCGGGGGATTTATTCACCCTCACACTGTACCGGACCAGACCCAGGGGATTTATTCACCCTCACACCGTACCGGACTAGGCCCAGGGGATTTATTCACCCTCACACCAGACCAGACCCAGGGGATTTATTCACCCTGTCACTGTACCGGACCAGACCCAGGGAATTTAGTCACCCTCACACCGTACCGGACCAGGCCCAGTGGATTTATTCACCCTCACACCGTACCGGACCAGACCCAGGGGATTTATTCACCCTCACACTGTACCAGACCCGGCCCGGGGGATTTATTCACCCTCACACTGTACCGGACCAGACCCAGGGGATTTATTCACCCTCACACCGTACCGGACTAGGCCCAGGGGATTTATTCACCCTCACACCAGACCAGACCCAGGGGACTTATTCACCCTCACACTGTACCAGACCAGACCCAGGGAATTTAGTCACCCTCACACCGTACCGGACTAGGCCCAGGGGATTTATTCACCCTCATACATCTTAAGACAATTAGCAGCACTTCAATTTCAAGTTCAGTTTATTGTCATTCAGTTTTACACACGTATACTGTCAAACAAAACGTTCCTCTGGACCAAGGTATGCAACACAGTACATGCAACTCACACACAGTGAAACAACTTTACTCCGGACCAAGGCATTCAACACAGTACGGGTAACTCACAGACAGCACACAAGGTAATATTACCACAAATAGGAAGGTGCGTTTAACACACAAGCTGGAAAGTGATCAGTGTTACTCTACTGGCTGTTCATGTGTGATGAGACCTGGTTGGTGGCAGAGAGTTCAATAGACTCACGGCCCAGGGGAAGAAGCTCTTTCCCATCCGAACAGCCCTTGTCCTAATGCTAAGTTACCTCCTGCTTGATGGAGGGGACAAATCAATTGTTGGATGGATGGATGGAGAAATTATTGACAAGGCTCCTGATAAATATCCTTGATATCCTGTCAGCAGGACGTCCTGTGGTCAGATGCCTTCTGCTGTAATGAACTATCTCAACATCCGAAGTCAGCTCGTTTCAGCAGAGGAGAGATGCTCTGGGATGTCCATATTGATCCTTGGGAGCCGATAGGGAGCCAAACATCTTTCCTTCCCAACAGCACAAGAGACTGGAGGAGAATTAGGCCATTTGGCCCATCGAGTCTGCTCCGTCATTTCATCATGGCTGATCCAATTTTCCCCGTATCCCTTCATGCCAATCAAGAACCTATCAACCTCTACCTTAGATGTACCCAATGACATTGCAGCCACAGCTGCCTGTTGCAAAGAATTCCACAGATTCACCACCGTATGGCTAAAGAAATACCTCCTCATCTCCATTCTAAAAGATTGCCCCTTTATTGTAAGTGTTATAAGACATAGGAGCAGAATTAGGCCATTTGGCCCATCGAGTCTGCTGTGCCATTCCATCATGGCTGATCTGTTTTCCCCTTCCTCAGCCCCACTCCCCAGCCTTCTCCCTGTAACCTTTGATGCCATGTCCAATCAAGAACATAACAACCTCTATCTTAAATACACCCAACGACCTGGCCTCCACAGCTGCCTGTGGTAATAAATTCCACAAACATACCACACTCTGGCTAAAGAAATTTCTCCGCATCTCTGTTTTAAATGGGCGCCCCTCTATCCTGAGGCTGTGCCCTCTTGTCCTAGACTCCTCCACAATGGGAAACATCCTTTCCATATCTACTCTGTCTCGGCCTTTCAACATTCGAAAGACTTGAATGAGATCCCACCTCATCCTTCTAAATTCCAGCGAGTACAGACCCAGAGCCATCAGACGTTCCTCATATGATAACCCTTTCATTCCTTGAATCATCCTTGTGAACCTCCTCTGAACCCTGTCCAATGTCAGCACATCTTTTCAAAACTGTTCCCAATACTCAAGGTGAGGCCTCACCAGTGCCTCCTAAAGCCTCAGCATCACATTCCTGCTGTTGTATTCTAGACCTCTGGAAATGAATGCTAACATGGCATTTGCCCTCCTCACCACCGACTCAACCTGCAAGTTAACCTTCTGGGTGTCTGCATAAGGACTCCCAAATCCCTCTGCATCTCAGATTTCTGGATTTTCTCTTTGTTTAGAAAACAGTCTGCACATTTATTTCTACTACCAAAGTGCATGACCATGCGTTTTTCAACATTGTATTTCATTTGCCACTTTCTTGCCCATTCTCCTAATCTGTCTCAGTCTTCCTGCATCCTACCCGTTTCCTGAACACTACCTGCCCCTCCACCAATCTTCATATCATCTGCAAACCTGGCAACAAGGCCATCTATTCCATCATCTAAATCATTTATATTTCGCATAAAAAGAAATGGTCCCAACACTGACCCCTGTGGAACACCACTAGTCACTGGCAGCCAACCAGACAATTTTCCTTTTATTCCCACTCGCTGCCTTCTGAAAGTCCAAATATACAACATCCACTGCATCCCCTTTAGCTAATCTGCTCAAAGAATTCGACAGGTTTGTCAGGCAGGATTTTCCCTGAAGGAAACCATGCTGACTTTGTCCTATCTTGTCCTGTGTCACCAAGTACTCCATAACCTCATCCTTAACAATTGATTCTAACATCTTCCCAACCACTGACGTCAGGCTAACTGGTCTATAATTTCCTTTCTGCTGCCTTCCTCCTTTCTTAAACGGTGAAGTGACATTTGCTATTTTCTAGTCCTCTGGCACCACGACAGAGTCCAATGATTTTCGAAAGATCATTACTAATGCATCTACAATCTCTGCTGCTACCTCATTCAGAACCCTAAGCTGCAGTTCATCTGGTCGGAGTGACTTACCTACCCTTAGGACCTTCAGCTTTTTGAGCACCTTCTCCCTGGTAATAGTAACTGCACTCACTCCTCTTCCTTCACACCCCTCACCCCTCAACATCTGTCACACTGTTAATGTCTTCCACAGTGAAGACTGATGCAAAATACTCATTTAGTTCATCTGTCATCTCCTTGGCCCCTGTTATTGTTTCTCCAGCCTCATTTTCTAGTGGTCCTTTATCCACTCTCATCTCTCTTTTTATTTTTTATACACTTAAAAAAAGCATCTACTATCCACTTTGATATTGTTTGCTAGCTTGCTTTCATATATCATCTTTTCCCTCCTATTGATTCATTTGTAGGTTTTTAAATTGCTCTCGCTATCTTCCCACTAATTTTTGCTTTATTGTATACTCTGTCTTTTGGTTTTACATTAGCTTTGACTTCCCTGGTCAGCCATGGTTGTACTATTTTGCCATTTGAGTATTTCTTCAGTTTTGGAATACCCATGTTCTGCACCTTCCTCATTTTCCCCAGAAATGTACGGCATTGCAGCTCTGCTGACATCCCTGCCAGCTTATTTTGGCCAACTCCTCTCTCATACCACTGTAATTTCCCTAACTCCACTGAAATACTGCTACATCAGACTTTACTTTCTCCCTATCAAATCTCAAGTTGAACTCAGTCATATTGTGATTACTGTCTCATAGAAACATAGAAAATAGGTGCAGGAGTAGGCCATTTGGCCCTTCGAGCCTGCACTGCCATTTATTATGATCATGGCTGATAGCTCCTAACGGTTCCTTTATCTTAAACTCCCTAATCACCTCCGGTTCATTATATAACAACCAATTCAGTATAGCTGATCCCCAAGTAGGCTCAACGACAAACTGCTTTAAAAAGCCATCACATAGGCATTCAACAAACTCACTCTCTTGAGATCCATTACCAACTGATAATCCCAATCAACCTGCATGTTGAAATCTCCCATGACTATCCCATTTCTATTTCTCCTGACAGTCACCCAGCTACTCGCCTCCTGCAACTTTGGGGTGACTGCTTCCGTGTAACTCTGATCAATTATCTCCTCACTCTCCCGTACAGGCTGAAGGTCATCCAGCTGCTGCTCCAGATTCCTAACATGGACTTCAAGGAGCTGCAGCAGATGTTGTTCCCTGGGAGATACTGAGGGTCTGTTCTTTGGTCTTAGACTCTCCCACCGTAGGAAACATCCTCTCACATCCACTCTATCAAGGCCTTTCACCATTTGATAGGTTTCAATGAGGTCACCCCTCATTCTTCTTATTCCAGTGAATATGGGCCCAGAGCCATCAAATGCTCTTCATATGACAAGCCATTCAATCCTGGAATCATTTTAATGAACCTCCTTTGAACCCTCTCCAGTTTCAGCACATCCTTTCTAAGATAAGGCACCCAAACCCACTCACAATATTCTGCTGAGGGCTCACTGGTAATTTATGAAGTTTCAACATTATATCCTCTCTTTTATTTTGTAGTCTTATTGCTATGTCCAGAGAAGTCCATTGGAGAGAGAGTTCAGAGGAGGCTCACGAGGATGATTCTGGGAATGAAGGGGTTAACATATGAGGAGCATTTGGCAGTAATCACTGGAATTTAGAAGAATGGGGGAGGGGGGATCGCATTGAAACCTACTGAATGTTGAAAGGCTTTTTTGGGTGGATGTGGGGAGGATGCTTCCTATGGTGAAGATATCCAGAACTATAGGCACAGCCTCAAAATTGAGGGGCGACCTTTTAGAATAGAGGTAAGGAGGAATTTTTTTGGACAGAGCAGTGAATCTGTGGAATGCTCTGCCACAGACAGCGATAGAGGCCAAGTCCATGCGTATATTTAAAACAGAAGTTGATCATTTCCTGATTGGTCATGACATCAAAGGATATGGTGAGAAGGCAGGTGTATGGGGTTGAGTGGGATCCGGGATCAGCCATGATAGAATGGTGGAGCAGACTCGATGGGCTGAATGGCCTAATTCTCCTTTGTCTTATGAATTATGAATTTGTCTTCCTCACCACAGACTCAACCTGCAAATTAACCTTTAGGGAATCCTATGGAAGGACTCCTAAGTCCCTTTGCATCTCAGTTTTTTGTAATTTCTCTACATTTAGTGAATAGGCCTTTCATTTCTTCTACCAAAGTGCATGACCATACACTTCCTGACACTGTATTCCATCTGCCACTTCTTCATCCATAATCTGTCCAAGTCCTTCTGTAACCTCTCTACTTCTTCAAAACTATCTGCCCCTCCACCTATCTTCATATCGTCTGCAAACTTTGCAACAAAGCCATGAATTCCTTCCTCCAAATTATTGACGTGTATCAAAAAGAAACTGTCCCAACGCAGATCCCTGAGGAACACCACTAGTCACTGGCAGCCAGTCAGGAAAGGCTCCTTATATTCCTACTCTTTGCTTCCTGCCAATCAGCCACTGCTTTATCCATGCTAGAATCTTTTCTGTAATACCATGGGCTCGTAGCTGGTTCAGTAGCCTCATTTGTGGCATCTTGTCAAAGGCCTTCTGAAAATCGGACACCTTCCATCGGTGCTGAGTTCTTCTAGCATTTTGTGCGGTGGCATCCAGTGTTACTGCCTGCCCGTGGTAACGTGCACCTAATGCTGGAGGAACTAAGCAGGTCAGGCAGCGTGTACGGGTGTTTCAGCCTGAGAGCTTTCTTCAGGGCGTTAGCCCCCGACCTCCTCTCCGAGCAACCGCCCCCCCACCGCACCCCCACTCGAAGGTGCTTTATGAGCAGAGTCTCAGCATCCACACGTGGTACGTTGTCCCACAAAGTAAGTTGTTGTAGAGCCCATGTCCTGGAAGGTCTCAGTGCCCCTGTGTGGGATAGAGTGGGGTGTAGCCCTTGGCCACAGGACAGATGGACACACCAGTGGGATGGGGATGAGGTGTTGGAACGACCTTCCATTGAGCTCCTGGCTGTGCCAGCTAACTCCTGTTCCTCCTGTCCACAGGTCCCCAGCAACTGAGGTGAATACCCTGAAGGCACCACCGGCACCGGTAATGCAGAAGAAGAGGACAGAAAGGAAGGCTGAGCGAAATCTGCATGAAGGTACGAGATTGAAACCTACCAATAGAGTGGCTGTTCAGAGGATGTTTCTAGTGCTGGGAAGTCTGGCACCAGAGGGACATCCATTTAGAAAGAACGCAAAGAGGTAATGCTGAGGCTTTATCAGACATTGGTCAGATCACAGTTGGAATACTGAGCTCCTTATCTATGAAAAGACATGCAGGTATCTTTCTCAACCCCATTTCCTGGCCCTCTCCCCGTAACCATTGATGCCATGTCCGATCAAGAACCTATCGATCTCTGCCTTAAATACACCAAATGACCTGGCCTCCACAGCTTCACGTTGCAAGAAATTTCACAAATTCACCACCCTCTGGCTAAAGAAATTTTTCCACATCTGTTTTGAATGGAAGCCCCTCTATCCTGAGGCTGTGCCCTCTTTTCCTAGACTCCCCCACCATGGGAAACATCCTTTCCACATCTACTCTGTCTAGGTCTCTCAACATTCGAAAGGTTTCAATGAGATCCCACCCCCCCCATCCTTCTAAATTCCAGTGAGTACAGACCCAGAGCCATCAAACGTTCCTCAAATGATAACCCTTTCATTCCAGGAATGACCCTTGTGAACCTCTGGACCCTCTCCAATGCCAGCACATCTTTTCTAAGATGAGGGGCACAAAACTGTTCACAATACTCAAGGTGAGGCCTCACCAGTGCCTTATACAGCCTCAGCATCACATCCCTGCTCTTGTATTCTAGACCTCTTAAAATGAATGCTAACTTTGCATTTGCCTTCCTCACCCCTGACTCAACCTGCAAGTTAACCTTTAGGGTATTCTGCACAAGGACTCCCAAGTCCCTTTGCATCTCAGATATTTTAATTTTCTCCACTTTTAGAAAATAGTCTGCAGATTTATTTACACTGCCAAAGTGCATGACCGTGCATTTTCCAACATTGTATTTCATTTACCACTTTCTTGCCCGTTCTCCTAATATGTCTAAGTCTTTCTGCATCCTACCTGTTTCCTCAACACTATCTGCCCCTCCACCAGTCTTTGTACCATCTGCTAACTTGGCAACAAAGCCATCTATTTCATTTTCAAAATCGTTTATATACAGCAGAAAATGAAGTTGTCCCAAAACCGACCCCTGTGGAACACCACTAGTCACTGGCAGCCAACCAGACAAGGATCCTTTTATTCCCACTCACTGTGTCCTACCAATCAGCCAATGCTCTAACAATGTTAGTAACTTTCCTGTAATACCATGGGCTCTTAACTTGGTAAGCAGCCTCATGTGGCACCTTGTCAAAGGCCTTCTGAAAGTCCAAATATACAACATCCACTGCATCCCCTTTATCTATCCTACTTGTAATCTATATCACCATAACCATATAATCTCCTCAAAGAATTCCAACAGGATCATCAGGCAGGATTTTCCCTTAAGTAAACCATGCTGACTTTGTCCTATCTTTTCCTGTGTCACCAAGTACTCCATCACCTCATCCTTAACAATTGACTCCAACGTCTTCCCAAACGCTGAGGTCAGGCTAACTGGTCTATAATTTCCTTTCTGCTGCCTTCCTCCTTTCTTAAAGAGCAGAGTGACATTTGCAATTTTCCAGTCCTCTGGCACCACGGCAAAGTCCAATGATTTTTGAAAGATCATTTCTAATGCCACCACAGTCTCTTAACACCACCTCTTTCAGAACCTAGGGTGCAGGTCCTCTGGTCCAGGTGACTATTGTACCTTTAGGTCTTCCAGCTTTTTGAGCACCTTCTCTCTTGTAACAGTAACTGCACCCACTTCTCTTCCTTCACACTCGACAACATCAGGCATACTGCTAGTGTCTTCCACAGTGAAGACTGACGCAAAATACTCATTTAGTTCATCAACCTTCCCCTTATCCCCCATTTTTATTCCTCCTGCCTCATTTTCTAGTGGTCCTATATCCACTCTTATCTTTCTTTTACTTTTTACATACTTGAAAAAACTTTTACTATCTACTTTGATGTTATTTGCTAGTTTGCTTTCATATTACATCTTTTCCCTTCTAATGATTCTTTTAGTTGCTCTCTACAGGTTTTTTAAAACTTTCCAATCCTCTATCTTCCCACTAATTTTTGCTTTGTTGTATATCTTTTTTTTTTGCTTTTACATTAGCTTTGACTTCCCCTGTCAGCCACGGTTGTACGATTTTACCATTTGAGCATTTCTTCATTTTTGGAATACACATGTCCTGCACCTTCCTCATTTTCCCCAGAAATGCACGGCATTGCGGCTCTGCTGACATCCCTGCCAATTTACTTTGGTCAACTTTGGTTACTCTAATACCAGTGTAATTTCCCTTACTCCACTGCTACATCAGACTTTACTGTCTCCCTATCAAATCTCAAGTTGAACACAATCATATTATGATCACTGGTTCCTAGGGGTTCTTTTACCTTAAGCTCCCTAATCGCCTCCGGTTCATTACATAACACCCAACCCAGTATAGCTGAACGTAGTAGGCTCAACAACGAACTGCTGTAAAAAGCCATCTCGTAGGCATTCACCAAGCTCAGTCTCGAGATCCATTACCAACCTGATTTGATTGTGACTACCATAACATTGCCCTTTTGACACCATTTTTCTATTTCCTGTTGTAACCTGTGGTCCACCTCCCAGCCACTGTTGGGAGGCCTGTATATAACTTTCATCAAGGTCCGTTTATCCTTGCAGTTTCTTAACTCAGCCCACAAGGATTCAACATCTTCTGATCCTATGTCACATCTTTCTACTGATTTGATGCCATTCTTTACCAGCAGAGCCACACCACCCCCTCTGCCTACCTTCCTGTCCCTCCGATACAATGTGTAGCCTTGGACATTCAGCTCCCAACTACAACAATCATTCAGCCACGATTCAGTGATGGCCACATCATCATACCTGGCAATCTATAATAGTGTAAAAAGATCATCCACCTTATTTCTTATACTCTTTGCCTTGAGATCGAGCACCTTGAGTACCGTATTTGCTACCCTTTTTTGATTCTGCATCCCTAATGTTTTGATACTCACCCTGTTGTCTGCGACTGTGTCCCATCGCCTGCCTGCCCTTCCTGATAGTCTGGCTGCACGCTATCTTTACTTTTTTACAATCTGTCCTGCGTCTCAATCACTCCAGTTCCCACCCCCCTTCCAGGTTAGTTTAAACCCTCCCCAACAGCTTTAATAAACCTGCCCTTGAGAATATTGGTTCCCCTCAGGTTCAGGTGCAACCCGTCACCTTTGAACAGGTCATACCTCCCCCAGAAGAGATCCCAATGACCCAAGAACCTGAAGCCCTGCCCCCTGGACCAGCTTCTCAGCCACGCATTTATCTGCCAAATCATCCTGTTTTTACCCTCACCGGCGTGTGGCACAGGCAGCAATCCAGAAATTACTACCCTGGAGGTCCTGCTTCTCAGCTTTCTACCTAGCTCTCTAAATTCTCTTTTCAGGACCTCTTTGCTTTTTCATCCAATGTCATTGGTACCAATATGTACTAATTCATCTGGCTGCTCCCCCTCTCTCCAAAATATTGTGGACACAATCTGAAATGTCCCTGACCCTGGCACCTGGGAGGCAACATACCATCTGGGTGTCCCGTTCACGTCCACAGAATCTCCTGTCTGTTCCCCTGACTATTGAGTCCCCTATCACCACCACTCCCTTCTTCTCCCTCTTTCCCTTCTGCACGACAGACCCATGCTCAGTGCCTGTAACCCGGTCGCCGTGGCATTCTCCCGGGAGGTCATCCCCCACTTATGTATCCAAAGTGGTATTATCGAGGGGAATGGCCACAGGTGTGCTCTGCTCTAACTGCCTATTCACATTTCCATTCCTCCTGACAGTCACCCAGCTACTCGCCTCCTGCAACTTCGGGTGACTACTTCCCTGTAGCTCTGATCGATTATCTCCTCACTCTCCGTACGAGCCGAAGGTCATTCAGCTGCTGCTCCAGATCCCTAACACGGTCTCCAAGGAGCTGCAGCCGGATGCACTTCACACAGATGTAGTTCCCAGAGAGACTCTGGTTCTTCCAGGACTCCAACATCCGGTACGAAGAACACACAACCGCCAGGTACAGTAAGAGAAGAACAAAACAAAACCTACCCAGAGCCCATGCCTCTTCCAAGCCGAAGCCTCCTTTGAACCAAAACCTGATGTTTCTACTCTTGCCACTGGCCTATCCCCAACAATGGCCACCCTGACAATGGGTGCTCCGCTTGTCCCTCCTGTACTTTTATTTAGTTTGCAGTCTTCTGCTCCTGCTGCTGATAGGGCCTCTGCAATCAGGGTTCATATCCTGCCGCTGTCTGTCAGGTTTTGTACGTTCTCTAGCTTTCTTCAACGTGCACGTGACAAGTAATTTCTAAATCAGCCGTAATAGAATGACAGAATGGTCTAATTCTGCTCCTTGTCGCATGGGTTTCTCCCACAGCCCAAAGACACATCGGTCAGGGTTAGTGAGTGGTGGGACGTTGGTGCTGGAAGCAGGGTGTCGCGTGCAGGCTGCCCCGAGCACACCCTGCAACTGTATTGGTCATTGACACAAGTGGCACACTTCAGTCTATACTTTAGCTTTCTTCAACGTGCATGTGACCAGTAATTTCTAAATCAGCCGTAATAGAATGACGGAATGGCCTAATTCGGCTCCTTGTCGTATGGTGTTATGGACTAATGAATTCACCTCTGGGGTGAGGCAGATGGAGGAAGCTGACAGGTTAGGGAGTTCAGAGTCAGAAGCAGGTTTAATGTCAGTGGCATGTGTCGTAAAATGTGCTGTTTTTGCAACAGTACATTGCAATAAATAACCAAAACAAAAAAGAAAGGAAAATAAATAGTGAGGTAGTGTTCATGGGTTCATTGTCCACTCAGAAATCTGATGGTGGAGGAGAAGAAGCTGTTCCTGAAACAATGAGTGTGTGTCTTCAGGCTGCTGTACCTCCGCCCTGATGGCAGCAATTAGAAGAGGGCCTGTCCTGGGTGAATGGGGTCCTTAATGATAGAAGCCGTCCTTTTGAAGCTGTCCTCGATGCTGGAGATGCTAATACCCATGATGGAGCTGGCTGAGTTTACAACTTTCTGCAGCTCTGTGCAGTGACCCCTCCATACTAGACGGCAATGCAACCAGTTACTATGCTCTCCATAGTACATCTGTAGAAATTTGTGAGTCTTTGGTGACCAAACCAAGTGTCCTCAAACTCCTAACGGAATATAGCTGCTGTTGTACCTTCTTTGTCAATATGTTGGCCCTGGAATAGTCCTCCTTCAAGGAGAGGGAGGGAGGAAGACAATCTTCTCTCTGGCTAGCAGCAATGATCTTACTGGGTCAGACAGACCCCGGCCATCTCCCCACCTCATTCAACCTCAATACAGAGCAGAAGACCCTGTGATAAAGACTGCTCTGTGAGAGGGCATGCCGGGTGCCTCGTGTGGCATTTTGTGACCACAGCTGAGTGCCACGAATGGCTCTGGCCCCTGACGGTTGCCATGTCAGCATTGACGAGTGTAATACTGAGGCTTCACAAAGCACTGCTCAGACCTCACCTGGGGTACTGGGAGCAGTTTCCTATCCAAGAAAGAAAGTGCTGACATCGGGGAAGGCCCAGAGGAGGCTCACGCAAATGAGGGGTTAACTAATATATGAGGAGCATTCGAAGTCTCTGAGCCTGTAGTCACTGCAGTTTAGAAGAATGAGAAGAGATCTCATTGAAACCTGTTGAATATTGAAAGGCCTGGGTAGAGTGGATATGGAAAGGGTATTTGCTACAGTGGGAGAGATGAGGAACAGAAAGCAGGGCCTCGGAGCAGAGAGATGTCCGTTTAGATCAGGGATGAGGAGGAATTTCTTCAGCCAGAGGTGGTGAATCAGTGGAATTCATTGCCACAGATGCTGTGGAGGCTGTCACTGGGTATACTAAAAGCGGAAGTTCATACCTGTAGAGGGGGTGTGGAATCAGAACGGTCGGGTGAGGGGTCTCGGGTCAGTTTTCACACCTGTGGAGGGGGTGGGGAATCAGAACGATCGTGGGGGGGGTTCTCGGGTCAGTTTTCACACCTGTGGAGGGGGTGGGGAATCAGAACGATCCGGGGGGGTCTCGGGTCAGTTTTCACACCTGTGGAGGGGGTGGGGAATCAGAACGATCGGGGTGGGGGGTTTCGGGTCAGTTTTCACACCTGTGGAGGGGGTGTGGAATCAGAACGGTCGGACGGGGGTTCAGTTTTCACACCTGTGCTGATGTTCTGAACACAGCAGTTGAGGGTGGGAGGGGGGGTCAGTTCTCTCAGGTCGTTACTGATGGGCTGCTCATGAATGGCGCTGTGGAATGGGAGAGTGCTGTCGTGAGAGGGTCTGTGTGTGTTGAGATCAGTATTTTAATACTTGTACTGTTTGACCATAAAACCTGGGAGCAGAATTAGGCCATTCAGCCCATCGAGTCTGCCCCACCATTCCATCATGCTGATTTATTATCACTCTCAACCCCATTCTTCTCCGCCTGTAACCTTTGACACCCTAGTCAAGAAACTGTCAGCCTCCTTCAGTCCCGGACTCTGTTTAGGCCTTTCAGTGTCTGATGGGTCTCAGTTAGATTCTCACTCCCCCTTTCATTCATTTAAATTCCAGCAAGTACAGGCCCAGTGCCATCCAACGCAACTCATACATTAACCCTTTCCTTCCCAGAAACATTCTACTTTTGTCCCAATTTAGTTCTGTTGTTCTCAGTAGATAGTTGGTGTTTGTAGATAACTGGAAGACACTGCCTGTCCTGTGTTCCTGTAGGATTTTGTGTGTTGATTTGGAAGTTGTGTCTTTCTGTCTCATCAAGTTGATTCCAAGAACCTGTTGTTGTAATGAAACGTGACCCACTACTGACTCTCCCGTTCCAGGTGGGCCAGTGCTTTTCAAGCATGTGAAGGTCGTTCACAACTCCCAGGAGCTGAACGGGACGCAGCGGGTGCTGCTTGATGACGTCCTCACTGCCCAGGAGTGTCGGGAGTTGTACCGCGTGGCCAACGTAAGTGGCCTGGTGCGTTGTCTCTCCGTCCCCGTCAGCGACACAGCCTCAGAGCCCATCCTTACTTCCAGCCCTGTCTCTCCTGTTTCCGTAGAGAATCGCCACGGAGGGGGACGGCTACCGAGGGAAGATGTCCCCTCACACACCCAATGAGCGCTTTGAGGGAGCAACAGTGTACCGGGCCCTGACGGTGAGACACGTTGTCAACTGTTCACTAAAAACAAAGCTGAGCTTAGCTGTTGTCTGCACGATGTTCCCTCTACATGAGTCCACTTGAGCAGCGGTCCCCAACCACCGGGCCGTGAGGAAACGATATGAGTCAGCTGCACCTTTTCTCATTCCCTGTCAGGCACTGTTGAAACACAGAAACATAGAAAATAGGTGCAGGAGTAGGCCATTCGGCCCTTCGAGCCTGCACCGCCATTTATTATGATCATGGCTGAACTTGAACATAGGGTTGCCAACTGTCCCGTACTTGCCGGGACATCCCATATATTGGACTAAATTGGTTTGTCCCGTACTTCCCTCGCTAAGGTAGAGCGTTCCTATGAAACCTTTCATGCCGAAATGGCGTAAAGCGAAGAAGCAATTACCATTAATTTATATGGGAAAAATTTTTGAGCGTTCCCAGACTCAAAAAAACTACCAAATCAAACCAAATAACACATAAGACCTAAAATAACACTAACATATAGTAAAAGCAGGAATGATAAGATAAATACACAGCCTATATAAAGTAGAAATAATGTATGTACAGTATAGTCGGGAAGATGAAGGCAAAACCGATTTGTGGGGAAAATATCGGCACGTCACGCATGTGCATGCAGGTGCCCGCGCAAGGCTTCATGGTCATGGTAGTCTTTCCTGGGGTAAAGTGTCCCAGGATTTGACTGCTACTTGTGTCCCTTATTTCAGAGTGAGAAAGTTGGCAACCCTAACTGTAAAAGACATGTTGAGGTGAGTTTAACCCCACTTGAACACCCCCCGCCCCCCCCCCGGTCGGCAAAAATATTGTCAATATTAAATGGGTCTGTGGTGCAAAAGAGGTTGGGGACCCCTGCACTTGTGCACAGGTGCAGGGAAACTGACAACGTCACAGGCGCAGGGAGACTCACAGGCGCAGGGAAACAGCCTCACAGGCGCCGGGAAACACAGCGTCACAGGCGCAGGGAGACTCACAGGCATAGGGAAACACAGCGTCACAGGCGCAGGGAAACTCACAGCGTCACAGGCGCAGGGAGACTCACAGGCGCAGGGAAACTGACAGCGTCACAGGCGCAGGGAAACTCACAGGCGCAGGGAGACTCACAGGCGCAGGGAAACAGCCTCACAGGCGCAGGGAAACACAGCGTCACAGGCGCAGGGAGACTCACAGGCATAGGGAAACACAGCGTCACAGGCGCAGGGAAACTCACAGCGTCACAGGCGCAGGGAAACACAGCGTCACAGGTGCAGGGAAACACAGCGTCACAGGCGCAGGGAAACTGACAACGTCACAGGCGCAGGGAAACTGACAGCGTCACAGACGCAGGGAAACTCACAGGCGCAGGGAGACTCACAGGCGCAGGGAAACAGCCTCACAGGCGCAGGGAAACACAGCGTCACAGGCGCAGGGAGACTCACAGGCGCAGGGAAACACAGCGTCACAGGCGCAGGGAAACTCAGACTGACAGTCCTAGTCCTGATGCTCCTGTACCTCCTTCCTGACGGTAGTGGTCAAAGAGATTGTGGGATCCTTAATGATACTTTGCGCCCTTTACAATGATCCTGGTAAATGTCACCATTTGGGAGGAGGGAGGGAGATCCTGGTGATCGTCTCAGCAGTTTTTACTGTCCTCTGTAAGTTCTTGCTGTCCGATGCCTTGCAGCTTCCGTACCACACAATGATGCAGCCGGTCAGGACAGGCTCGATGGTGCTCCTGTAGGAAGTTGTTGGAATGGGGTGCGGAGCCTTGCAATTCTTCAGTCTCCTCAGTGTAGAGGCTGCTGTGCCTTCCTGACTGGTGAGGAGGAGTTGTGGGTCTAAATTAGATCATCTATTATGTGCACTCCATGCAATTTACAACAGTACAGGCCCTTCAGCCCACAATGTTGTGCTGACCCCTTAATCGTACTCAACATCAATCTAACCCTTCCTTCCCACATAGTCCAACATCTTTTTATCATCCGTGTTTGAGTCTGTTAAATGCCCCTACCACCACCGCTAGCAAGGCATTCCGTGCACAAAACTTACCCCTGACATACCCCGATACTTCCCTCCAATCACTAAAATTACCCGACATACCCCTGTACCTCCCTCCAATCACTAAAATTACCCGACATATCCCTGTACTTCCCTCCAATCACTAAAATTACCCCTGACATACCCCTGTACTTCCCTCCAATCACTAAAATTATGCCCCCTTGTATTAGCCTTTTCCATAAGACCTTAAGACACAGGAGCAGAATTAGGCCATTTGGCCCATCGAGTCTGCTCTGCCATTCAACCATGGCTGATCCTTTTCCCCTCCTCAGCCCCACTCCACAGCCTTCACTCTGTAACCTTTGATGCTGTGTCCAGTCAAGAACCTATCAATCTCTGCCTTACACCTAATGACCTGGCCTCCACAGCTGCATGTGGAAATAAATTACACAAATTCACCACCCTCTGGCTAAAGAAACTTGTCTGCATCCATTTTAAATAGACGCCCTCTATCCTGAAGCTGTGCCCTCTTGTCCTAGACTTGCCCACGATCAGAAATATCGTTTCCACATCTACTCTGTCTTGGCCTTCCAACATTCAAAAGGTTTCAATGAGATCCCCCCCTCCCCCATCCAGCGAGTACAGACCCAGAGCCATCAAACATTCCTCGTATGATAATCCTTTCACTCCTGGAATCATCCTTGTGAACCTCCTGTGAACCCTCTCCAATGCCAGCAAATCTTTTCCACAATGAGGGGCCCAAAACTGTTCACAATACTCAAGGTGAGGCCTCACCGGTGCCTTATAAAGACTCAGCATCACATCCTTGTTCTTGTATTCTAGACCTCTTGAAATGAATGCTAACATGACATTTGCCTTCCTCAACACCGACTCAACCTGCAAGTTAACCTTCAGGGTGTTGTGCAGAAGGACTCCCAAGTTCCTTTGCATCTCCAATTTTTGGAATTTCTCCCCATTTAGAAAATAGTTTGCACATTTATTTCTATTACCAAAGTGCATGACTATAAATTTTCCAACATTGAATTTCATTTGCCATTTTCTTGCCCATTCTCCTCATCTGTCTAAGTGCTTCTGCATCATACCTATTTCCTCAACACTACCTGCCCTTCCACCAGTCTTCGTATCCTCTGCAAACTTGGCAACAAGGCCGTCTATTCTGTCATCTCAATCATTTATATACAGCATAAAAAGAAATAGTTCCAACAGCAACCCCTGCGGAACACCACTAGTCACTGGCAGCCAACCAGACAAGGATCCTTTTATTCCCATTTGCTGCCTCCTACCAACCAGCCATTGCTTTAACCACCTTAGTAACTTTCCTGTAATACCATGGGCTCTTAACTTGGTAAGCAGCCTCATGTGTGGCACCTTGTCAAAGGCCTTCTGAAAGTCCAAATATACAACATCCACTACATTTCCCTTTATCAATCCTACTTTTAATCTCCTCAAAGAATTCCAACAGGTTCATCAGGCAGGATTTTCCCTGAAGGAAACCATGCTGACTTTGTCCTATCTTTTCCTGTGTCACCAAGAACTCTATCACCTCATCCTTAACTTGAGGTCAGGCTAACTGGTCTATAACAGCGGTCCCCAATCACCGGGCCGCGGACCAGTACCGGGCCGCAGAGCATTTGCTACCGGGCCGCGAGGAAACGGTATGAGTCAGCTGCACCGTTCCTCATTCCCTGTCACGCCCACTGTTGAGCTTGAACGCATGCGAGGTCATTACCCGCGCGTCATCCATGTCAGCGCGGGAAGAAGATCAAATCCTCGAGCTTGCAAATGACGGCGGGCTGAAAAGTACGTTTGACATAACATCTCTGCCGGCATTCTGGATCAAAGTCAAGGCTAAATATCCTGAGATAGCCACGAAAGCACTGAAAACGTTGCTTCCATTTCCAACATATCTCTGCAATGAATGCAACGAGAACTAAATTGCGGAATAGACTGGACATAAGGAACCCCCTTCGAGTATCGCTGTCTCCCATCACCCCTCGATAGGACCGTGTTGTTGCAGGAAAACAAGTCCAGGGCTCCCACTGATTCAGCGATATTGGTGTGTTGCAATGATTTTATATGTTCATACGGGGAAAATATGTGCCGTGTGTTTAATATCCAAATGTTACTTAAAATGTTATGATGCTATTGACTGATAAGTGACGTATATAACCATATAACAATTACAGCACGGAAATAGGTGATCTCGGCCCTTCTAGTCCGTGCTGAAAGCTATTCTCACCTAGTCCCACCGACCTGCACTCAGCCCATAACCTTCCATTCCTTTCCTGTCCATATACCTATCCAATTTTTCTTTAAATGATAATATCGAACCTGCCTCTACCACTTCTACTGGAAGTTCGTTCAACACTTACTTCAAGCTCCCCCATCCTCCCCTGATGATTGACTTATCACTATATTCATTGCGAGGAAAATATGCGCTGTGTGTTTAATATTAAATTCGTTAGATAAACCCTTTTAGAAACAAAATTGAATGTATTAGCCCCTTATTACCAATATTCCGGTCATGATTAACACCCCCCCCCGAACAGAATCGCCAAAAACGGTTTGCAGAGAATAATATCGGCAGGTACACACATGCTCAGGTCACGCATGCGCACTGGTGCCCGCGCAAGGCTTCATGGTCATTGTAGTCTTTCTCACGGTAAACCCAATGTATTTTTTGACTGCTATTCTTGTCCGTTGGCAACCCTACCCCCTTCCCCCGGGTCGGCCGGTCCGCAAGAGTATTGTCGATATTAAAACGGTCCACAGCGCAAAAAAGGTTGGGGACCCCTGGTCTATAATTTCATTTCTGCTGCCACCCTCCTTTCTTAAAGAGGGGAGTGACATTTGCTATTTTCCAGTGCTCTGGCACCATGCCAGAGTCCGATGATTTTTGAAAAATCAATACTAATACATCCACAATCTCTTTCAGAATCCTAGGGTGCAGTTCATCTGGTCCAGGTGACTTATGTACTCTTAGTCTTCTCCGTTGTCATAGTAACTGCACTCACTTCTCTTCCCTCACACCCTTCAACGTCTGACACACTGCTAGTACCATTCACAGTAAAGACTGAAGCAAAGTGCTTATTTAGTTCATCTGCCATCTTCTTGGCCCCTGTTATTATTTGTCCAGCCTCATTTTCTAGTGGCACTATATCCACTCTTGTCTCTCTTTTATTTTTTATATGAAAAAGCATTTACTTTTCACTTTGATGTTGTTTGGTAGCTTGCTTTCATATTTCATCTTTACCCTTCTAATGAGTCTTACAGTTGCTCTCTGTAGGGTTTTAAAAGCTTCCCAATCCTCTATCTTTCTTCCCTAGGAAAAAGTCTCTGGCTATCCCCTCGATCTCTGTCTCTGATCAACTTGTACATCTTTATCAAGTCACCTCTCATTCTCCGCTCCAAAGAGTAAAACCCCTAGCTCACTCAACCTCTCATCATAAGACATACTCTCTAGTCCAGGCAGCGTCCTGGAAAATCTTTGCACCTTTTCTAAAGCTTCCACATCTTTCCTATAATGAGGCGACCAGAACCGAACACAGTATTCTGAGTGTGGTCTAACCAGGCTTTTAACGAGTTGCAGCATTACCTCACAGCAAAATATCAACATAAATCTTTGAAATTTATGCAGGGAACTTTCAGGAAAACAAAACTCCATTTTAGTACAAAATGCTGGTGTTGTAGTGAGGTAGTGATTGGGGTTGTGCTGGGTTCTTCCAGAACCGAATGGTTGAGGAAAAGGAGCTGCTGATGTGGGACTGGAGGTTTCCTCCTGTGCGATTGTAGCTGTGAGAAGGTGGCCTGTTGGGGGTCTTTGATAAATGCTGCCCTGTAGAAACTAACCGTGCTGGGGAGAGATGTGCCTGTGACGTTTTGCTCAGAGTCCACTGCGCTATGCAGCTTTTTAATTTCCTGCACATTCAAATTGCCGTACCCAGGACATGATGCAGCCTGTCAGGGTATGTTCAAAACTTCTGTGGAAGTTTAAACACGCGGAATTCTGCAGATACTGGAAATCCAGAGCAACACACAAAATGGTGGAGGAACTCAGTAGGTCAGGCAGCATCTATGGAAAAGAGTAAACAGTCGATGGTTTGAACCAGTCAAACCAGTCTTCAGGACTGGAAAGGAAAGGGGAATAAAATGGTGGGGAGGGGTGGGAGAAGGGAGGATAGTGAAAAGGTGATAGATGAAGCCAAGTGGTTGGAAAGATAAAGGGCTGAGGAGGAGGGAATCTTATTCAAGTACACCACAGGAGAAAGGGAAGGAGGGAGGAGGGAAGCTGGGCGAGGTGATAGGTGGGTTACATGAGGTAGGAGGCTAGAATGGGGAATAGAAGAAGAGGGGAGGAGGAGAGAAAAAGTTTGTATTACTGGAAGAAGAAATCAGTCTCTGCCATCAGGTTAGGGACCACCTGGAGAGAATATAAGGTGTTGCTCCTCCACCCCGAGTGTGGCCTTATTTTGGCACAAGAGGAGGTGACGGACCGACATGTTGGAATGGGAATTAAAATGTTTGACCCCCGGGATAGGCAGGAGCAAATGAGGTACTTGAGTATAAGAAATGCAAGAGAACACTTCAGAAAGAAATCATGGGGGCTAAAAGAAGACATGAGGTTGCCCTAGCAGACAAGGTGAAGGAGAATCCTTAGGGAATCTACAGGTATGTGAAGAGCAAAAGGATTTCAAGGGACAAAATTGGTCCCCTGGAAGACCAGAATGGTAATCCATGCATGGAGCCAAAAGAGATGGGGCAGAGCTGAAATAGATTTTTGCATCTGTGTTTACTCAGGAGATAGAAACATAGAAACATAGAAAATAGGTGCAGGAGTAGGCCATTCGGCCCTTCGAGCCTGCACCGCCATTTATTATGATCATGGCTGATCATCCAACTCAGAACCCAGCCTTCCCTCCATACCCCCTGACCCCTGTAGCCACAAGGGCCATATCTAACTTCCTTTTAAACATAGCTAATGAACTGGCCTCAACAGTTTGCTGTGGCAGAGAATTCCACAGATTCACCACTCTCTGTGTGAAGAAGTTTTTCCTAACCTCGGTCCTAAAAGGCTTCCCCTCTATCCTCAAACTGTGACCCCTCGTTCTAGACCTCCCCAACATCGGGAACAATCTTCCTGCATCTAGCCTGTCCAATCCCTTTAGGATCTTATACGTTTCAATCAGATCCCCCCTCAATCTTCTAAATTCCAACGAGTACAAGCCCAGTTCATCCAGTCTTTCTTCATATGAAAGACCTGCCATCCCAGGAATCAATCTGGTGAACCTTCTTTGTACTCCCTCTATGGCAAAGATGTCTTTCCTCAGATTAGGGGACCAAAACTGCACACAATACTCCAGGTGTGGTCTCACCAAGGCCTTGTACAACTGCAGTAGTACCTCCCTGCTCCTGTACTCGAATCCTCTCGCTATAAATGCCAGCATACCGTTCGCCTTTTTCACCGCCTGCTGTACCTGCATGCCCACTTTCAATGACTGGTGTATAATGACACCCAGGTCTCGTTGCACCTCCCCTTTTCCTAATCGGCCACCATTCAGATAATAATCTGTTTTCCTATTTTTGCCACCAAAGTGGATAACTTCACATTTATCCACATTAAATTGCATCTGCCATGAGTTTGCCCACTCACCCAACCTATCCAAGTCACCCTGCATCCTCTTAGCATCCTCCTCACTGCTAACACTGCCACCCAGCTTCGTGTCATCCGCAAACTTGGAGATGCTGCATTTAATTCCCTCATCCAAGTCATTAATATATATTGTAAACAACTGGGGTCCCAGCACTGAGCCTTGCGGTACCCCACTAGTCACCGCCTGCCATTCTGAAAAGGTCCCGTTTATTCCCACTCTTTGCTTCCTGTCTGCTAACCAATTCTCCACCCACACCAATACCTTACCCCCAATACCGTGTGCTTTAAGTTTGCACACTAATCTCCTATGTGGACACAGAGTCTATGGAATTGAGGTTGTGCCGCAGCGAGGTCATAGACCCTATACAGATTACGGAGGAGAAGGTGTTTGCTGTCTTTGGGTGAATTAGGGTGGATAAATCCCCAGAGCACGACGAGGTGTTCCCTCGGACTCTGTGGGAGGCAAGTGCAGAAATTGCAGGGCTCCAGCGGAAATATTTGAAACGTCTGTTCAAGGGGAACATGAGGGGAGGTTCTTCACTCAGAGGGTGGTGGGAGTGTGGAACGAGCTGCCTGGGCAAGTGCTGGATGTGGGGATGATTTTAACATGTGGATAGGGTACAGTGGGCCATAATCTGGGTGCAGGTCGACGAGACTAGGCAGATTAATCTCGCATGGACCAGATGGGGCTGTTTCTGTTCCATGACTCCACAGATACTGGCCTGCCTTCCTCGTGACTGTATCAGTATTCTGGGCACAGAACAGGTCATCTGATAGGTTAATGCCCAGGAGTTTAAAGGTACACCCTCTCCACCACCGATTTTCCCAGTGCAGCCTGTCACCATATCCCAGACAGCAGTCTGGCATGGGGACGGAGAGACATACTACAACACCCACAGGTTCAAAAGTCAGGAGTTTATGCTGCAACTTCATAAAACTAGTTAGGCCGCATCTGGAGTATTGTATACAATTCTGGTTACCCCATTTTTGGAAGGATGTCGAGGCTTAGGAGAGGGTGCAGAAGAGGTTCAACAAATGTTGCCTGGATTAGAGGGCATGAGCTTATCATGAGAACCTGGTCGTTTTCTCTGCAGTGCTGGAGGCTGAGGGGAGATCTGATAGAGGTTTATAAGATTATGAGAGGCAGAGATAGAATAGACAGACAGTATTGATCTCCCATGGTTGAAATGTGTAATACCAGAGGACATGCATTTAAGGTGAGAGGAGGTAATTTCACAGGAGGTGTGAGGGGTGATTTTTTTACACACAGAGGGGTGGGTGTTTGGAATTTGCTCCCTGGGGTGGTGGTAGAGGCAGATACATTCGAGACTTTTAAGAGACGTTTTGATAGGCAGATGGATGTGAGGAAAACGGAAGGACATGGACATTGTGTGGGCAGAAGAGGTTAGTTTAGTTGGCCATTTGATTACTGATTTAATTGATTCAGCATTGTGGGCTGAAGGGCCTGTTCCTGTACTTGACTATACTGTTCTATGTTCACTCACGGTGACTGTAACATTCTGTTATTGTTTTACCTTATTCCACCTCAGTTCACTGTGTAATGATCGGTTAGTACGACTGGTATGCCAGACAAACTTCTCACTGTTATCTCAGTACATATGACAATCTTAAATCATTTTTGATTGTAAGGACAGTTTTCCACCCTCCCTCGGTACAATTAGAGTATAAGATTGGAACTGAATTAGGCCATTCGTCTCATTGAGTCTGCTCAGTCTGTCATAACTGATTTATTATTCTTCCCAACCCCATTCTCCTGCCCTCTCCCCATAACCTTTGACACCCTTAATAATCAAGAACCTATCAACCTCTGCTTCAAATATACCCAACGATCTGGTCTCCACAGCCATTTGTGGCAGTGAATTCCACACATTTACCACCTTCTGGCTAAAGAAATTCCTCGCTATGGCCGTCTCTCTATTGAGAGGTTGTGGCCTCTGGTCCTAGACTCCCCCACTACAGGAAACATCCTCTCCACATCCACTCTATCTTGGCCTTTCAGTGAGATCCCCTGTCTCTTCTAAACTCCAGTGAGTACAGACCCAGAGCAGTCAAATGATCCGCATATGTTAATCCTTTCATTCCTGGAATCATTCTCCAATGCCAGCACATTTTTTTTTGCTAATGGTGCATGTGCCAGTGGTTAACTAGTTCTGATCTGCTGTCTTTCAGTACGGATTCGAGGGCCGGATCTCGATGCGTGCAGCTAAGCTGTTCTATGACGTGAGTGAGAGGGTTCGCCGGATTGTCCAGTCTTACTTCATGCTGAACTCCACCCTCTACTTCTCGTTCACACACCTGGTGTGCCGCACGGCCATCGAAGGTAAGGCCGTTCTCTTCTCCCCTTAGTGTGGCGCCACTGTAGCGTAGCGGTCAGTACGACACTCTTACCACTCGGGGCATTTCACAGTTCAGTTCTGCTGTCCCCTGTGATGAGTTTCTAAGCCTTTCCCATGCGTTTGAGGGTTTCCTCCGGATGCACGATTAGCTCCCACAGTCCAGAGACGTACTGGTTTGTAGATTCACTGGTCATTGTAAGTGATCCGGTGATTAGGGTCGGGTCAAGTCAGTGGGGTGCTAGACGATGCAGTTCGTTGGAGACTAATAATGATTTCAGGATGTATATTCTATACATTTCTCTGACATTAAATGTACCTATTGAAATAAGTCAAAGTCAGCATGGTTTCTGTAAAGGGAAATCTTGCCTGACAAATCTGTTAGAGTCCGTGGAAGTAACAAGCAGGGTGGAGAAAGGAGAGGCAGTGGATGTCATTTACATGGATTTTCAGAAGGCATTTGATAAGGTGCCACACATGAGGCTGCTTAACAATATAAAATCCTATGGTGTTACAGGAAAGATACTGGTGTGGATAGAGGAATGGCTGACAGGCAGCAGGCAGTGAATGGGAATAAAAGGAGCCTTTTCTGGTTGGCTGCCAGTGGCTAGTGGTGTTCCTCAGGGGTCAGTATTGGGACTGTTACTTTTCACATTGTTTGTCAATGATTTAGATAATGGGATTGATGGCTTTGTGGTAAAGTTTGCAGATGATACAAAGATAGGTGGAGGGGTAGGAAGTGCTGAGGAAGCAATGTGATTATAGCAGGACTTAGACAAATTGGAAGAATGGGCAAAAAAGTGGCAGATGGAATACAGTGTTGGAAAATGTACGATAATGCTTTTTGGTAAAAGGAGCAAAAGTACAGACTATTATAGGAATGGGGAGAAGGTTCAAACATCAGAGGTGCAGAGAGACTTAGGAGTCCTCATACAAGGCTCCCAGAAGGTTGAGTCTGTGGTAAAGAAGGCAAATGCAATGTTGGCATTTATTTCAAGGAGAACAGAATATAAAAACAAGAAATAATGCTGAGCCTTTGTAAGACACTAGTCAGGCCGCACTTGGAGTATTGTCAACAGTTTTGGGCCCTGTATCTCAGAAAAGATGTGTTGTGATTGGAAAAGTCATGGAGGATGATTCCAGGAATGAAGGGGTTAACACGAGCATTTGGCAGCTTTGGGCCTGTACTCACCGGAATTTAGAAGAACGTGGGGGATCTCATTGAAACCTATAGAATGTTGAAAGGACTAGATAGGGTGGATGTGGAGAGGATATTTCCTATGGTGGGGGGGTATCCAGAACTGGAGGGCACAGCCTCAAAATTGAGGGGTGAACTTTAGAACAGAGTTGAGGGGGTGCAATAATAAGAGTTTTCATGATGGGAGATTTTAATTTCCTAAATATTGATTGGCATCTCCCTAGAGCAAGGGGTTTAGATGGGGTGGAGTTTATTAGGTGTGTTCAGGAAGGTTTCTTGACACAATATGGAGGAGGGAGGGAGGGAGGGGTTCTTGACCGGTGGGATTGTCGGGGGGAGGGGGAGGGGGTGTTGACCGGCGGGATTGTACAGGGGAGGGAGAGGGTGATGACCGGTTGGATTGTCCGGGGGAGGGAGGGAGGGAGTGATGACCGATTGGATTGTCCAGGGGAGGGAGGGAGGGGGTGATGACCGGTTGGATTGTCCAGGGGAGGGAGGGGGTGATGACCGGTGGGATAGTCTGGGGGAGAGAGGGAGGGAGGGGCTGTTGACCGGTTGGATTGTCTGGGGGAGGGAGGGAGGGAGTGATGACCGATTGGATTGTCCGAGGGAGGGAGGGAGGGGGTGATGACCGATGGGATTGTCTGGTGGGGGAGGGGGTGATGACCGGTGGGATTGTCCGGGGGGGAGGGGGTGATGACCGTTGGGATTGTCCGGGGGAGGGAGGGAGGGGGTGATGACCGGTTGGATTGTCCGAGGGAGGGAGGGGGTGATGACCGGTTGGATTGTCCGAGGGAGGGAGGGGGTGATGACCGGTTGGATTGTCCGGGGGGGGGAGGGGGTGATGACCGGTTGGATTGTCCGAGGGAGGGAGGGGGTGATGACCGGTTGGATTGTCCGGGGGAGGGAGGGAGGGGGTGATGACCGGTGGGATTGTCCGGGGGAGGGAGGGAGGGGGTGATGACCGGTGGGATTGTCCGGGGGAGGGAGGGAGGGGCGGGGTGATGACCGGTGGGATTGTCCGGGGGAGGGAGGGAGGGGCGGGGTGATGACCGGTGGGATTGTCCGGGGGAGGGAGGGAGGGGCGGGGTGATGACCGGTGGGATTGTCTGGGGGAGGGAGGGGGTGATGACCGGTGGGATTGTCTGGGGGAGGGAGGGAGGGAGGGGGTGATGACCGGTGGGATTGTCTGGGGGAGGGAGGGAGGGAGGGGGTGATGACCGGTGGGATTGTCTGGGGGAGGGAGGGAGGGAGGGAGGGGGTGATGACCGGTGGGATTGTCTGGGGGAGGGAGGGAGGGAGGGGGTGATGACCGGTGGGATTGTCCGGGGGAGGGAGGGAGGGGGTGATGACCGGTGGGATTGTCCGGGGGAGGGAGGGAGGGGGTGATGACCGGTGGGATTGTCCGGGGGAGGGAGGGAGGGAGGGGGTGATGACCGGTGGGATTGTCCGGGGGAGGGAGGGAGGGGGTGATGACCGGTGGGATTGTCCGGGGGAGGGAGGGAGGGGGTGATGACCGGTTGGATTGTCTGTCTCTCCATTATCCTCGCTGAAGTATTTTCTTCCTCAGCGTTTGCCACTCTGAACCGTTGTCGATTAACACCGTCACTCACTGGCTCCTGACCACAATTCATTAACCCTCTCCTGTATGTTGTGCTGGAATGCATAAGCAATGTCACACATTAGTGGGTAAAACGTGTGAACTCCTTGCAGACTGTGATGGCAATTGAAAGCTGATCGATCATTGACGACACTAATTGTTAGGCTACTGTGTTGATGAGAGCACGGAGCAGAACTCAGACCCTCCTGGCTGATCTGTTATCCCTCTCAACCCCATTCTCCAGCCTTCTCCCCATAACCTTTGACACCCTCACTAATCAAGAACCTGTCAGCCTCTGATTTAAATATACCGAATGTCTTGGTCTCCACAGCTGCCTGAGGCTGTGAATTGCACAAATTCAGCAGTTTCTGGCTAAAGAAATTCCTCCTCATCTCTGTTCCAAATGAACATCCCTCTACTCTGAGGCTGAGCACTCTTGTCCTAAACACTTCCACCTCAGGAAACAGCATCTGCACATCCGCTGTATCGAGGCCGCTCAGTATTCGATAGGATTCACCCACCCTCCTTCCCGTTCAGAGACTCTTCTCCTCGCACCACCTTCCGCACAGTGACACAGACAATGCTACAGGATGTGTTGTTCATGGTTTTCCTGCTGTTGTCAATGGCATTCTAGGTCAACAGGACAATCGCAACGACCTTAGTCACCCAATCCACGCCGACAACTGCCTCCTGGACCCCGACGCACAGGAGTGTTGGAAGGAGCCGCCTGCCTACACACACCGCGACTACAGGTATCACCCCCCCACACACACACACCGCGACTACAGGTATCACCCCCCCACACACCGTGACTACAGGTATCACCCCCCCACACACACACACCATGACTACAGGTATCATCCCCCCCACACACACACACTGCGACTACAGGTATCACCACCCCCCCACACACACCATGACTACAGGTATCATCACCCCCCCACACACACCGCGACTACAAGTATCACCACCCCCCCACACACACTGCGACTACAAGTATCACCACCCCTCCACACCCCCCACTCACTGAGCAGCCGCGCGACCCCCCCCAGCACAGTGTGACCACACACACAGCCTATGTATATCTCTGACTGCTGTCGTGTTGTCAGTGTTTCCTCTCCCCTCCGTCCAGTACGCCAGTAACAGTTCCTGCTTTCTCTGCAGTGCCATCCTCTATTTGAATGGAGATTTTGAAGGCGGTGAATTTATATTCACCGAAGCTGATGCTAAAACAATCACGGTGAGTGTGTCCTTCTGCCAACCCCTTTCCTCTCCTCTGCTCAGTGGGCATCCTCTGTTCTGTCCTCCGGAAAGGCTTCCTGCTGTTCTAAAACTTTTGAGCGGAGAATTGGACTCAATTTCACAATGTACCTTGTTCTGAATCAGCATCATATGGTTTATCTGCACTGCACTTTCTCTGTAACTGTTACATTTCATTCTGTCGTCGTTTCCTGTTGTTCTGCCCTCGCTGTGCTTCCAACCCTGATGAATGGGTTCATTCCCCTCCATAGATGCTGCCTGACCTGCTAAGTCTCTCCAGCATTCTGTGTAATGATCTGATCTGTCAGACTAGCTTTTCACTGGATTGTGGTTCAGTAACAAAACTAATTTTCTTCCTTGCCCCCTTCTGTCCCCCCATCTGCCCCATTTCTCCCCACTTCCCCGTCTCCCTTCCCTTCCTCCCCCGCCCCCCCCCATAGGCCGCGGTGAAGCCGCGCTGTGGAAGGGTGGTGAGCTTCTCCTCGGGGGGAGAGAACCCTCACGGGGTGATGGCTGTCACCCGGGGTCAGAGATGTGCTGTCGCTCTTTGGTTCACCCTCAACCCCCGCTTCCGCGAGCAGGTGAGTCCAGCGCAGTCTGGGGGGGGGGCGGAGGGAGAGGTGTAGGGGTAATGGTTTGGGTCAGGGGTCTGGGGGGAAGGTGGAAAGGAGAGGAGGGAGGAAGAAGAGGTGTGGGGGTAATTTCCCAACCAATTTCCCCCGAGATCAATAAAGTATGACTATGACTATGACTAATGGTTTGGGTCTGGGTGTAGGGGTCAGTGGGTGTGAGCCAGACACTGACAACACCCCCTCAGTGTCCCTGTTCTCACATAGTTGCCTCCCTTTGCCCCACAGGAGCGGATCCGGGCCGACGAGGTGGTTCAGCTCATCTCTCTCCAACAGAGTTTGGACAACAAATTCCATATAAACCCACGAGATGAATTATGAATCCTGGTTTAGAATATATTTATTTAAATCTCTGGCAACCCCCGTAGAAATTCTAATTTTCTGTAAAAAGATTATTTAAGTTTTAAACTTCACAGTGTGAGCACATCAATTGTTCTGCCTCAGGAGGTAGTTCCAGGTATGTCCGGTCTGCGGATGGTGTCTGCTTCACAGGCAGACTCGTTCCCTGGCCATTCACCTCCCGTTCCCCATCGTCACCACTGACAACAGAGCTTCATTCCATCACTAGCCAGCCTGTCCCATCGGGGAGCGTGCAACTGAATGGTGGAAAGCTTCACTCGGCGTCAGATGGTCGGTGTGGAGGGAAACTCATTCTGAAGTGCAGACGATACGAAATTCCCATGGCTCTGGAGATGAGGAGTTGTGCCCCGACTGCGCCACACCCTAGGGAAGGCGACGGGGTCACTGTGGTGTGTTCTGAGTTTGTGGTCTGGTTTATCTGAGTGCAATGTATTTACACCCTGCACAGGAATTTATGATATTGTGGTTAACAGATTATTTATAAAATGAATATTTTGCAGATACTATGGAAATGTATTATGTTGGTGAGTCTGTGAAGTGTGTGGGCTTCACTGTCACCAGTCTTGGGTAGCGTAAGTGGCCTCACACCCCACTCTGGGACTGTTCATTTGTTTTGCCCCTCTGGGTCAATGCCAGGATTTGGATGGGTTTCACAATGCTGAGGTTTGTAGCAATGATAATGTACTGTGATTTGGTCTCAAGACTCCAGATTGCTTAATGTCATTTCCAGTACACAAGTCTAAAGGTGAACAAAATAACTATTACTCTGGATCTGATTCAGCACAAAAAAGGGACACTAACAATAAATTCATAAGATAGCTTATATCCATAGATTGAGTGGCCGTACAGGAGATGATAAAGTGGAGGGTGGGTTAGTGGGTGGAGGTGTTCGTCAGTCTTGGGGAAAGTAACTGTTTTTGAGTCTGGTGGTCCTGGCGTGGGACAAACAGGCCATGAGCAGGGTGGGTGGGATCCTTCATGATGTTACTGGGCCTTTTCTCTGTATTTGCTGGGGTAGGTTGGTGCAGGTGATGTGGTGGGCAGTCTTGATCCGTTGTAGTGCCTTGTCCCTGTTACCTGGTCTGTCTGATCAACTCCCTGCTTCCTGTACCCTTCTAGCAACTGGGGGGATGACACGGGTTACTGGTTCATATTATTTGAATATATGATGAGAATTTTTAAAGATTAATACTTTGTGAAAAGTGAAAGACTTGAATCTATGAATAAAAGTTAAAATTCAGCTGTGTGTGGCCATTTCTGTTGCACAGAATACATGTTTAGTACACCGCAGGACAGGTCCTACTGCTGATGACATTCAAAGGTTAATTTAGTATCAAAGCATACAACTTGAAATTCTTCTTCTCCAGGTAGCCATGAAACCAAGAAAAGAAAGGCAGCATGATCATTAACCCCAAAAAACTCCCCCTCCCTGCACTGAAGAAAAACAGAACAGGGTCACGTGATCGGCAACAATGAATTATCAATTATAAAAACAAACATTTATTAAACTCCACTCAACAAATAGCATTCAAGCGACTAACTTAACCAGAAGTTAACTGCTATATGGCAACTCTGAAACAGTTCTTAAAGTGGTAAATTCAAAAGTCCAATTGATTCACAGAGTCAATAAGGAGAGACTTCTGGAAACGAATTTCTTCAAAGACGTGACGTTACTGCTGATTCTCCAAAGCATTCACGACGAAGGAAATAAAACCGCTTAAAGGAACTGACCTTTTGCTGGGGACTTCTCTGCTCTTGCGGCAGTTATCTCAGATACAGGCCACCATTTCTGAAACTAATCCTCAATAAGGTCAATCCTTTATAAAACCACCAAAGGACTCCAACTTTATTCCGATCCTTCAGGTTCACAGCCTTTAATAAAGTCTTCACTCTCCAGTACTGAAAAGGGAAAATTATAGATGCAACACACAAACCTGGCAGTAATTGGTGAAACTGCCAGCACCAATCTTTGCACTTTAAAATAGACAGGAAAACAAAACTGCGTCATGACAAATGCGCGGCATAACGGAGTAACTAACAAAGCAAACAACAACTCAACTGAAACTAACTGCATCACCAGTGTTTCCCTTTATATACCTGTTGAGAGCAGGTCATCATGTGACCTCCACAAGACCATTACATCATGACCACTAGTCACCAGTGTTATGTACCCCGTAACTAGGTTGCCAAACCAGCAGAAATGGATCACTCAGTTGGAGTCTGGAGTACTAGAACTAAGAAAGTTTTATTAAAGAAACGAGCAACACAGTAATCGGAAGGATAATAAATGCAACAGTTCAGCGATGATAAACGCACATGTGCACAGAATTAAGATAACAGCATCAATCAAGCTCTATCGTTGTCTAGGGGTAAATGACCAAATTTCAAAATGACTCAAAGTTCAGTCCAGTTCAGTTCGCAGTAATCGTTGCCATGGCGATGGACAACGTGGGGGAAGAGAGAGATAGAACAGGAACAACTGATCATTCAGACACGGCTTCACTCACGGACCGGCGAGATTGCTCACAAACAGCTTTTGGGCGGGTCCTTGGTGATGTCACCTGAGGTCACCGACTGTGACCCCTCCTCCAGATGCGGTCGATCCTCTGCAGTGAACCCGGCACCCAGGCAAGGGCGGACACACACCGGGTTCCCGCTGATCATACCTTTCCACCCTTGTCGTTGTCTGGTACTTCTCACCCACTCGTGAGAGGCGCACCGCTTCCAGGGTCTCGTTACCTCGGGTGGCGTGTGTGCTTGTCTTAGCGAACCTGTCCCTTTTTATCCCCCTGCTGGGGTATCGCCTGTCCATCACTTCAAACAGTTCAGGGTTCAAAGGGGGAGCTGCTCCAGACAGCTCTCTCTCCCCCGTCCCTTCATTACACATCTCCAGACGCTGCTCCATTGTTCCTCATCTCTCCTTCCCCTGAGGGCAGGTGGCAGACCAACTGCTGATGCCACTGATGCTAGCCCAGGCCAGCAAACATCTTAATTTTATGTGTATTCTCGTAACACCAGCAGGCAACTAGAAAAGGCTCCCTTTATTCCCACTCTTTGTTTCCTGCTTTATCCATGCTAGTAACTTTCCTGTAAAAGCATAGCAGTTCACTTGTTAAGCAGCCTCATGTGTGGCACCTCATCAAAGGCCTTCTGAAAATTCAACAAGATTAAAACACAGAAATCCCCAGATTAACCAACATTCCAGCATATCCTGACCTTTCTCTAACTCCAGTCGCTGATCTATGTTGGGATTCAGATTAAATGAACTGTTTTGTCTGTACAGCTCTAGCATAGTGACCCACATTACCAGCAGATTTGAGTACTGCACTGGGAAGCTTGCCACAGACAACAGCCTCCCTGATTTGGTGAAAATGCACTCCAACGCTGTGTTACTTCAGTCCAGCAATTTCTCTGCCAGCTTCTATCCTGACCTGTATCTCACTACACAATACTTTGAGGGTACAACACTTCAGCTGTCTGAAATATTCCTAAAATTGAAATCTAACTCCTGCACAAACTTCTCCCAAGCTCCAATCATTTTCCTAAGCACCCACGCCTCAGTGTGTGCAGGGTCACTGGGATCAAACAGTTCTAGCACTCTTTTGCTCTCGTCAGTACTGTGTGATACCAAGGTCCTCAGCCAGTCACTACTCAGTCGCTGGGTCAAATACTACCGATGCAAAGTAGGACCATGAACACTGGAAAACCAGCCACAACGTGGCCACAAATGCTCTCCTCTGCGCTATCTGCACCTGCGCAAAACCTCCACCAGGTCACCTCGATTAGCCTCTGTAGATCACCCAGTGTCCCTGGCCTTGTGCCTGATCCTCTGGTGGGACAGAACGGTTAACTACCATTCCTCTGCTTCATCTGAACCATGAGTTATCTTGTGCTGTTGAATGCACTGGAGAAGTTCCTGTGGATCGTCTCCCAATTCCACACTTTGGTGTATTCGCAGTTATAACAATCAATTGAGCCACATGGAAGGGGTAGAATGCCATGTCACAACTGGTGCCCCTGGCTGTGGTGTTTTCTGAACTCTCTCTGTTACAACGGGCGCCACTGGGGCAGCGGGTGTTGATAGAAAGGAAGCGCACTTCCCCAATCATCCTCACTACTATAGTGTCGCACCCTACACACCAAACACCCCAATCTATATCATCAGCCCTCGCACCAGATGCACCTATCACTCCTCTCTGAGCAGCATCGATCTAAGTCAACCCAATCTATATCACCACCGTCATCACCCCCTCGCACCAGATGCATTTATCACTCCTCTCTGAGCTGAGAGTTGACTTTTTCAATCTGTTTTGAACATTCGGTGTGATTGGCACTGCCTTTCTTCTCAGCTGCCGATTTGTGTCCGGTCACTGGGGCTCCCCCTCGGTAGGTCTCATTACCAACAGTATCTAAAGTCGTACAGTATATGTATTATGGAGGGGAATGGCCACAGGGGGACTCTGCGCTGGCTGTCCATTTCCCTTCCTTCTCCGGACAGTCACCCAGTTACCTGCCTCCTGCAATCTAGGGTTGACTACCTGCCTGTAGCTTCTATCTATCACCTCCTCATTCTCCTGTACGAGTTGAAGGTAATCGAGCTGCAGCTCCGGTTCCTTAACACGTTCTGAGGAGCTGCAGCTCAGTGCATCTGGTGCAGAAGTAGTTATCTGAGAGGCTGGAGGTCTCTCAGAATTCCCATATCTCACACAAGGGGTCGGACACCCTGAGCCAATAGGCTGGTCCTGGACTTATTTCATAATTTACTGGCATAATTTACATATTACTATTTAACTATTTATGGTTTTATTACTATTTATTATTTATGGTGCAACTGTAACGAAAACCAATTTCTCCCGGGATCAATAAAGTATGACTACTACTAACACAACACAGCCCCTGGAGCCATTCCCATCGCTCTAACTGTGCACAGACGAAGAATGAAGAAACTCACCGGATACTTACCTTGCCCAAACCTGATGAACAAAAGCCTCTCCACTCTAACCCTGGTTCACTCACACAATGGCCTCTCCACTTGTCCCTGCCTTATTTTTATTTGCCCTTGTTGATGAATCGTGACTGTGCCGCCAACAAAAGCCAATATCCCATGAAAGTTCTATTTAAAATTCACTGCCTTGTCTCAATCAACTTCCTCAGAAAACTCTAAGATTGGTTAGACAAGGCCTACCATTCACGTTGACCATCTCTAATCAGCCTGTCTGTCCAAATACTTACATACCCTTAGAATACCTGCTCCAAGATCAACCTAACCCTTCCCTCCCACACAGCCCATAACCTTTCATTTTTTTTATCATCCATGTGCCTATCTAGGAGTTTCTTAAATGCCTCTAATATATTTGCCTCTACCAGCCCTCTGGAGAGCACATTCCATGGCCCCTCCACTCTGTGTACAAATGAACAACTTCTGGCACACCCATATACTTGCCCCAAGTCAGCTTCAAATTATGTCCTCCTCATATTAGCCATTTCCAACCTGGGAAAATGTCTGGCCATTCACATAATTTATGTCTCTTAACATCTTGTACACCTCTCATCCTCCTTTGCTCCAAAGAGAAAAGCCCAAGCTCGCACAACCTTTCCTCATGAGACTTGCTGTCTAATTCAGACAGCATCCTGGTAATTCTCCTCTGCACATCCTTCTTATAATGAGGTGACCAGAACTGAACACAATATTCCAAGTGTGGTCTGACCAGGGTTTTTATAGAGCTGCAACATTACCTTGATCTCAATCCCCCCACCCCAGCTCCCCTCCCTGACTAATGAGAGGCAACAGTCCATACGCCTTCTTAACAAGCCTATCAACTTGTATCGCAACTTTGAGGGATCTAGGAATGTGGACCCTAAGGTCTCTGTGTTCCCCAAGACAGAGAAGCCTTCATGATGTCCCACCATGTCTGCCTGGAGGCTTGCAGACCTGTAAAAAGTGCTTCCAGCTGCAGCTCCTGACAAGCCGAGTTAGGGAGCTGGAGCTGGATGAACTTCGGATCATTCAGGAGGCCGAGGCAGAAATAGAGAGGAGTTACAGGGAGATGGTCACTCTTAAGAGTCAGAAGACAGGTAGCTGGGTGACTGCCAGGAGAGGGAAGGGGAATTTACAGGTGTAGTCATCAGGGACAATTGTGCTCTCCCTGACTTCCCCCATCCTGCAAACGGAGCACTCAACTGCCCTAACTGCTGCCTCCATTACCTACTCCTAAGGTAATTAGATTTATTAAAGGAACTTATCCGGCCTTTCCTCACTTGGAATGAAGCTCTTCCTCAGCCTCTGCTCGCCGAAGCCTCAGGAGCCAAAGCCTTCCTACTCTGTCTCCCTCCACTCCGTCGCCCGCTTTGTTAATCTTCTCGCTTTTAAACACTCCCGCTGCCTCACGGTCCAACTTACACACGCTTGCGCAGTCATGCCCCGTTCATCTGCCGAAGAAAAACTTGTCTTAAGCAGAGGCACTTCTCCCATCTCCACACGTAATACCAGGACTGATGTTGTTCTAAAAGCTCCACAACAGAGTCTAAGTGCTTTTGACTGCACAGTGTCTAGTTTTCCAAGCACCGCCGTAGCAGTAGAACCATAAGCAATACAACCATAATCAATAACTGATCTAATCATAGCTAGATATATTAAGTACATAGTTTCCCGCCCTGCTCCCCAGTCACATCCAGCAATACTTCTCATAACATTTAAAACTTTCTCACACTTTCCAATTGTTTATCTATATGAACCCTCCAAGTAAGTCTTTCATCAAACCAGACACCTAAAAACTTGAATACCTTGACTCTTTCTAGTGGAGAATCATATAGACACAATTCACAATCAGGAATCTTTCTTCTAAAGCCCAAAATCATGTATTTGGACTTAGAAGCAGAAAACCTGAAACCCCATTTATTAGCCCAGTTTTCAACTGATCTTAAAGCCTTTTGTACCTGCCTTAATATATACTTGACATTTCTTCCTCTTTTCCAGATGGTACCATCGTCTGCAAACAATGATTTGCCAAATCCTGTCTCTACCTGATCAAAGATATCATTTATCATGACATTAAAAAGAACTGGACTAATGACACTTCCTTGAGGGGTACCATTACCTATTTTAACTGACTTGGAGCTTGTTCCGCCTATTCTTACTTGAATTGGCCTTTCCTTAAGGAAATCTTTGATCCAATTAAACATTCTACCTCTAATTCCCGCATCATAGAGTTTAATTAATAAGCCATCCTTCCATAGCGAGTTATATGCTCTTTCAATATCTAGAAATACACTTACCATTACTTCTCTATTTTGAAACTCTTTTTTAATATCATGATCTAAAAGGGCAACAGATTCCATTGTTGATCTTCCAGTTCTAAAACCACTTTGATAGGCAGCAAAACGTCTCTTATTTTCCAAAAAATAAACAAGTCTGTTGGTGACCATTCGTTCCATAGTTTTACAAAGCACTGGCGTTAAAGCTATAGGCCGATACGAACTAGGACTAGACACGTCCTTACCTGGCTTTAAAACTGGAACTACTGCTGCATGCTTCCATTCTACTGGTAATTCTCCTCCTTTCCACACTGAATTAAACAATGCTAGAATTTCTATTAATACAGAGTCATCTAAATGCTTAAGCAATTCATAACACAGTCCATCCCTACCAGGAGAAGTGTTTCAACCTGACTGGACAGCTTCCTGCAATTCCTGAAGGGAGAAAAAACAAATTTATGGAGCTATTATCATCCAAACTCCTGTCCAATTTCCAACTTTCCTTTAACATAATTTCCTTTCTCAAATCACCTAACTCTCCAGAACTGTGTAACGCTTGGAACACCTCTACAAACATATCAGCCTTTTCCTTATTGGTTATAGCTTCAATATCTCCTTCCAGCAAAGCTGGGATAGATGGTTTCCTATATATCCCTGACATTCTGTGAATGATCGTCCATAGCTGCTTTATAGGTGTCTCAGGGCCCAGGATTCCACAAGATCTTCTCCAACTATCCCTCTTTGCATTTTTAATTACTCTCCTTGCTACTGCTCTTTCCTTTTTATAATCCATAACACTATCTAACACTGGGTACTTTCTTAATTTCCTGTAAGCTCTATTTCTGTTTCTTACTGCTATATCACAATTTTTATTCCACCATGGAACTAACGCTCGAGCCTTAAGTACATTCTGTAGCGGAATAGTCAACTGAGCAGCTTTATGAATTATAGAACAGAGGGATTCATTCCAATCGTCTATGGAGCCCTCACTATTAATCTCTTCTATTATATCCACAGCTTTCTCCTGGTACTCATTCCAATGGGCCAAAGAAAAATTATACCCAGCAGACCTCTCCTCAACTTCTACTATCAAATTTCTACCAAATCTACATAATATAGGATAGTGATCACTTCCTAGTGTGTATCTGTCCATAACATCCCACTCCCCAACCCTAGCTAAGTTTGAGGAAGTGATAGAAAACACAAAATACTCTGCAGATGCTGGGGTCAAAGCAACACTCACAACACGCTGGAGGAACTCAGCAGGTCAGGCAGCATCCGTGGAAACGATCAGTCAACGGTTCGGGCCAGAACCCTTCGTCAGGACTGAAGAGGGAAGGGGCGAAGGCCCTATAAAGAAGGTGGGGGAGGGTGGGAAGGAGAAGGCTGGTAGGTTCCAGGTGAAAAACCAGTAAGGGGAAAGTTAAAGGGGGGGGAGGGGAAGCAGGGAGGTGACAGGCAGGAAAGGTGAAGAAGGAATAGGGGAAAACACAATGGGTAGTAGAAGAAGATGGAACCATGAGGGAGGTGGTAGGCAGCTGGGGGAGGGGGCAGAGTGACATAGGGATAGGGGAAGGGAGGGGGAGGAAGTGATAGATAAGTCTAAGTGACTACAAGTATTCTTTACAATATTAAATCTTGTAGGCCTTCCATCATTTAGCAGTACCATGTTGTATTTATCTAGAAACCCCTCTATTACTGCTCCATTACTATCTTTCCTTTCACTGCCCCATATAGGATTATGGGCATTGAAATCTCCAACCCAGATTACTGGGGATCCTACCTTATTCATAATTTCATCCAAATCTGATAACATCATATTACCTGGATTATAAAAGTTAATCACAGTTGTTTGACCACGAGAGCTCCAAACCTCCACAGCCACAATTTCAAGGTTAGATTTAAAATCAAGTCTTCTAAACTGAAGTCCTGTTTTTATGAAAGTTTCACACCCTCCACCAGATTTACCTGTTCTGTCAGCTCTCAAACTATCATATCCAGGGATCACAAAATCTAAATGTCTCCTGTATACAGATCAAATCAGGCTTGTATTTAAAAGTTCCAACAAATCTTTTTAATTCTCGACCATTTGCAGATAAACTTCTTGCATTTCATTGTAATATTAAAAACATCCAAATACTAATTATTGGCCTCTTCATCCACATAAAGCTCCCCCGTGCTCTCTGATCCCGACAATTGGGAAATATTCAGTGATTGTTTGTCTGTCATATACTCATGTAATTTTTCCAGCAAAATCCATTTCATATCAAGGAATCTCTGCAGCTCCAACAACTACTTTTATCATACCTGATCTCTTGGTTGTAGTTTTAACCCCGACCAGTACATCAACAACAAACGCCAAAAAAGACTCTTTAGTCATCAACAACATGCCTGAAGGAACCATAGTTGGAGAACTCAGAATGTGCTGACTCCCCATCGTTCCAATCTTTTCTTTACTTATCCTTTGCTCTCTATCAACTTTCTATTTTTTGTTGGATACTAACATCCTGAATCTGCTTTGCCTTACTGAAATACTCACATCCTCTGAACGCCGGTATATGGTCCCCTCCACAGTTACTGCATTTAGGCACCGCTGCCTTACATGCTTTAATATCATGATCCTCTCCACATTTCACACATCTTCTTTTACCTCGACATGAACCAGCAACGTGTCCAAATCTCTGGCAATTATAACAGCGCAAGGGAGCTCTAGTGTATTCTCTAACTTGATAAGACATGCACCCAAGATAGACTCTAGTTGGAAGAACATCACCTGCAAAAACCAGAAGAACAGGAGAATCCCAATTACCACCTTCTCTTGATTTTAATCATTTGGCTTCAATCACTCAACCACCGTTAATATTGTCCAAAATTTCCTTTTCAGTCATTCCAGACCAAATACCATACACTACCCCCCAACTCCCTTCCTTTCTTTCAGAGTAATACACTCCACTTTCACAACCAATTTTCCCACCATTTTAGCACTAAAATCAATATCTTTGCAACAAATTTTCAGCAATCTATTAGACAAAATCTTGGCCTGGAATCCTTTACCTATTTGGTTCTCTAATGCTGCTGCCACTTTCAAAGGATTAAGGACTCTAAATCCTCCTCCTCCTTCCTTCTGACGTTTAATTTTATACAGAACTATAAATTCCTCAAATTCACTCATTTCCCTCAATTTGTTGTCCCCAATTACTTCGGGTCTTTCACTTGATGCACCCCTTTTTTGGCTACCCTTACTTCTGGAGTATCCACAGTCTCCCCCTTCAATCTCACCCCCCCACACCCTTTTGCAGCCATAGGCTACAAACTAACCCTTTCCAAACTACTCAGCTGAATCTGGGTAAGATATTTCCAACTCCCTTGCAGTCAGGAACCTCTCGCCCCTGGCAGCCTCCTCTTCAACCAGCCAGCAGTTGCACTTTCCAGATACAGGTGTGTTTTTTACCACAATCAACTGAAACACCTTGACCACACACAGGTCATCTCCATTTAACTAATTATGTGACTTCTAAAACCAATTGGCTGCACCAGTGATGATATGATGTGTCATATTAAAGGGGTGAATCCATATGCAATCAATTATTTTGTGTTTTATGTTTGTAGTTAATTTCGATCACTTCGTAGAGGTCAGTTTTCACTTTGACACGAAAGAGTCTTTTTCTGTTGATCAGTGTGAAAAAACAATAAAACAGGGAAAACCTTTGGGGGTGTGGTTGAATACTTCTAGGCACTGTACTTAAAATGTAAAAGAGAGATGAGATTGGATATCAGTCCGCTGGAAAACAATGCTGAAGAGGCAGTAATGGGGGACAAACTGAATAAGTATTTTCCATCAGTCTTTACTGTTGAAGATGCCAGCAGGATGGTGGAAGTTCCAGGTGTTAGAGGGCATGAAGTGTGTGCAGTTATCATTACTAGGGAGAAGGTTCTTGGGAAGCTGAAAGGTCTGAAGGTAGATAAGTCACCAGGACCAGATGGTGTACACTCCAGAGTTCTGAAGAAGGGGACTGAAGAGATCATGGAGGCATTAGTGATGATCTTTCAAGAATCACTAGTTCCTGGAATGGTTCCGGAAGACTAGAAAAATGCAAATGTCACTCCACGCTACAAGAAGGGGAAGAGGAAGAAGAAAGGAAACTATAGGCCAATTAGTCTGACCTCAGTGGTTGGGAATATGTTGGAGTAGATTGTTGAGGATGTAGTTATGGGGTACTTGGAGACACATGATAAAGACTGTAGTTAGCATGGTTTCCTCAAGGGAAAATCTTAACTGACAAATTTGATAGAATTTTTTGAAGAAATTACAAGCAGGATAGACAAAGGACAAAGGTTGATAGTGTGTACTTGCATTTTCAGAAGGCATTTGACAAGGTGAACACATAAAGATGCTTAACAAGCTATGAGCCCATGGTATTAGAGGAAAGATTCTATCATGGATAAAAAGCATTGACTGATTGGCAGGAGGCAGGGTGGGAATAAAGGGAGCCCTTCCTGACTGGCTGCCGGTGACTAGTGGTGTTCTGCAGGGGTCTGTATTGGGAACGATTCTTTTTAAGTTATATGTCAATGATTTAGATAATAAAATTGATGGCTTTGGTGCAAAGATTGCAGACGATAAGAAGATAGGTGGAGGGGCAGGTAGTTTTGAGGAGGTAGAGAGGCTACAGAAGGACAGACAGATTAGGAGAATGGGCAAAAAAAAGGCAGATGGAATACGGTGTCAGGAAGTGTATTGTCACACTTTGGAAGAAAAAATAAAAGGTTTCACTATTTTCTAAATGGAGAGAAATACAAAATAATGAGGTGCAAAGGGACTTGGGAGTCCTAGTTCAGCATTCCTTAAAGGTTAATTTGCAGGTTGAGTCCGTGGCGAGGCAGGTGAGTGCAATGTTAGCCTTCATTTCCAGAGGACTAGAATATAAAAGCAAGGATGTAATGTTGGAACTTTATACAGCACTCGTGAGGCCTCTCTTGGAGATTTGTTGGCAGGTTTTTGGTACCCTTACCTTAGAAAGGATGTGCTGAAACTGGAGAGGGTTCAAAGGAGGTTGATGAAAATGATTCCAGGATTGAATGGCTTGTCGTACAAGGAGTGTTGGATGGCTCTGGGTCTGCATAGACTGGAGTTCAGGAGAATGAGGGGGGACCTCACTGAAACCCATTGAATGGTGAAAGGCCTCGATAGAGTGGATGTGGAGAGAATGTGTCCTATGGCAGGAGAGTCTAGACCAGAGAACACTACCTCCGAATAGAGGGGCATCCTTTTAGAATGGAGTGAGGAGGAATTTTTTAGCCAGAGGGTGGTGAATCTGTGGAATTCTTTGCTACAGGCGGCTGTGGAGGCCAAGTCTTTCTGTATATTTAAGGCAGGGGTAGATAGATTCTTGATTGGTCAGGGCATGAAGGGATATGAGAAGGCAGGAGATTGGGTCTGAGAGGAAAATTGGATCAGCCATGATGGAACAGCAGAGCTCTCAATTGGCCAAATGGCCTCATTTTGCTCCTACGTCTTAGGGTCTTATCCACACAGTCTGGCGGAGCTGATCTCACGTTCCAGGCTAGGCATGTCCCTATCTCACCGAGTTATGTCCCACCGGCTACCCTCACTTGGGTTAGCCTGCCTACCGAAGCCGGGTACCAGGCTATGGGCGCTGTCACAGGCAAACAGCTACGTGGAGCCACAAGTGAGAGCTGAGTGTCCAGTGCAGATCAAAGGTGAGTGAGCTGCCCCATCACCAGAGGTGGTCAGTATATATCTGCAATTGTTCAGTGTGTTCCCTCATAATTAGAAGTTATTGGTCTCTTTTCAGAAGCTTCTCTTGGGATTGCATTATTTGATAGGGGCTGATAGGTGAAACCTTTTCTACAATCGCTTGCTTATCTGGGATAAAAGATAGGCAGCATTGCTGCACCACAGTTAGTCTTGTTTCCTTCCCTTCCCCTACTCGATGTCTGCTTCTCCCATTTCCCTTCCCCTACTAGACATCTGCTTCTCCCATTTCCCATCCCCTACTAGACGTCTGCTTCTCCCATTTCCCTTCCCCTACTGGACGTCTGCTTCTCCCATTTGCCTTCCCCTACTAGACGTCTGCTTCTCCCATTTCCCTTCCCCTACTAGACGTCTACTTCTCCCATTTCCCTTCCCCTACTAGACGTCTGCTTCTCCCATTTCCCAACCCCTACTGGACGTCTGCTTCTCCCATTTGCCATCCCCTACTAGACGTCTGCTTCTCCCATTTGCCTTCCCCTACTAGACGTCTGCTTCTCCCATTTCTCTTCCCCTACTAGACGTCTGCTTCTCCCATTTCCCATCCTCTACTAGACGTCTGCTTCTCCCATTTCTCTTCCCCTACTAGACGTCTGCTTCTCCCATTTCTCTTCCCCACTAGACGTCTGCTTCTCCCATTTCCCAACTGGACGTCTGCTTCTCCCATTTCCCATCCCCTACTCGATGTCTGCTTCTCCCATTTCTCATCCCCTACTCGATGTCTGCTTCTCCCATTTCCCATCCCCTACTAGACGTCTGCTTCTCCCATTTCCCTTCCTCTACTAGACGTCTGCTTCTCCCATTTCCCTTCCCCTACTAGACGTCTGCTTCTCCCATTTCCCTTCCCCTACTAGACGTCTGCTTCTCCCATTTCCCATCCCCTACTAGACGTCTGCTTCTCCCATTTCCCTTCCCCTACTGGACGTCTGCTTCTCCCATTTCCCATCCCCTACTAGATGTCTGCTTCTCCCATTTCCCATCCCCTACTAGACGTCTGCTTCTCCCATTTCCCTTCCCCTACTAGACGTCTGCTTCTCCCATTTCCCATCCCCTACTAGACGTCTGCTTCTCCCATTTCCCTTCCCCTACTAGACGTCTGCTTCTCCCATTTCCCATCCCCTACTCGATGTCTGCTTCTCCCATTTCTCATCCCCTACTCGATGTCTGCTTCTCCCATTTCCCATCCCCTACTAGACGTCTGCTTCTCCCATTTCCCTTCCTCTACTAGACGTCTGCTTCTCCCATTTGCCTTCCCCTACTAGACGTCTGCTTCTCCCATTTCTCTTCCCCTACTAGACGTCTGCTTCTCCCATTTCCCATCCTCTACTAGACGTCTGCTTCTCCCATTTCTCTTCCCCTACTAGACGTCTGCTTCTCCCATTTCTCTTCCCCACTAGACGTCTGCTTCTCCCATTTCCCAACTAGACGTCTGCTTCTCCCATTTCCCATCCCCTACTCGATGTCTGCTTCTCCCATTTCTCATCCCCTACTCGATGTCTGCTTCTCCCATTTCCCATCCCCTACTAGACGTCTGCTTCTCCCATTTCCCTTCCTCTACTAGACGTCTGCTTCTCCCATTTCCCTTCCCCTACTAGACGTCTGCTTCTCCCATTTCCCTTCCCCTACTAGACGTCTGCTTCTCCCATTTCCCATCCCCTACTAGACGTCTGCTTCTCCCATTTCCCTTCCCCTACTGGACGTCTGCTTCTCCCATTTCCCATCCCCTACTAGATGTCTGCTTCTCCCATTTCCCATCCCCTACTAGACGTCTGCTTCTCCCATTTCCCTTCCCCTACTAGACGTCTGCTTCTCCCATTTCCCATCCCCTACTAGACGTCTGCTTCTCCCATTTCCCTTCCCCTACTAGACGTCTGCTTCTCCCATTTCCCTTCCCCTACTAGACGTCTGCTTCTCCCATTTCCCATCCCCTACTAGATGTCTGCTTCTCCCATTTCCCATCCCCTACTCGATGTCTGCTTCTCCCATTTCTCATCCCCTACTCGATGTCTGCTTCTCCCATTTCCCATCCCCTACTAGACGTCTGCTTCTCCCATTTCCCTTCCTCTACTAGACGTCTGCTTCTCCCATTTCCCTTCCCCTACTAGACGTCTGCTTCTCCCAATTCCCTTCCCCTACTAGACGTCTGCTTCTCCCATTTCCCATCCCCTACTAGACGTCTGCTTCTCCCATTTCCCTTCCCCAACTAGACGTCTACTTCTCCCATTTCCCATCCCCTACTAGACGTCTGCTTCTCCCATTTCCCATCCCCTACTAGACGTCTGCTTCTCCCATTTCCCATCCCCTACTAGACGTCTGCTTCTCCCATTTCCCATCCCCTACTCGATGTCTGCTTCTCCCATTTCTCATCCCCTACTCGATGTCTGCTTCTCCCATTTCCCATCCCCTACTAGACGTCTGCTTCTCCCATTTCCCTTCCTCTACTAGACGTCTGCTTCTCCCATTTCCCTTCCCCTACTAGACGTCTGCTTCTCCCAATTCCCTTCCCCTACTAGACGTCTGCTTCTCCCATTTCCCATCCCCTACTAGACGTCTGCTTCTCCCATTTCCCTTCCCCAACTAGACGTCTACTTCTCCCATTTCCCATCCCCTACTAGACGTCTGCTTCTCCCATTTCCCATCCCCTACTAGACGTCTGCTTCTCCCATCTCCAATGCCCTTTGCTCTGTGAGTGCTTAAAAAAACGATCATGAAGCAAGAAGTATTGTGCCTCTTCACTGACTTCTGACAGAACCGTGGGCACCACATTAGTGTAGCGGTTAGCGGAACCCTATTACAGATTGGGGTGTCGGAGTTGGCATCCTCCCTGTGGAATGTGTGGATTTCCTCCCACAGCCCAAGGAGGTAACGAGTAGGTAAACTGGTCACTGTTAGTTGTCCCATGATTAGGTCAGAGATCAGGGTTGTTGGGTTGCTGGGCTGACGTGGCTCGTGGGCCAGAAGGGTCTACTCAGCACACTATCACTATATAAATGACTCAAACCATCAGAATCCAACAAAAGCTTTCAGAAGAATGAGAGGGGATCTCACTGAAACCTATCAAATATTGAAAGACTGAGATAAAGGGAATGTGGAGAGGATGTTTCCAATACTGGGAGAGTCTAGGATCAGAGGGCACAGCCTCAGAATAGTGGGAGATGAGGAGAAACTTCTTTAGCCAGAGGATAGCCAATCTGTGGAATTCATTGTCACAGATGGCTATGGAGGACAAGTCATTGGGTATATTGAAGGCAGAGGTTGATAAATTCTTGATTAGTCAGGTGTCAAAAGTTACAGGAGGACAGCAGGAGAATTTGGTTGAAAGGGATAATAAATCAGCCATGATGGAAAGGCAGAGCAGACTCAATGGGCTGAGTGGCCTAATCCTGCTCCTGTGTCTTTTGGCCCTTATCCCTCTAAACCTTGTTTATGCCATGGACCAATACCAGCAAGTAAGGAGTCGGTGAATCCCAGGTTGGGAACCCCGCTCTAAAGCTTTCCTATTCAAGTGTCTCAGTGTCTTTTGCTAAAAATCATTATGTTATGACAAAATAAAAATTGAAACAACAGTCAAAGGAATCTCGAGAGTTTTAATTGAATGCGTAATACTGCAAAAAGAAAAAAAATCAGTATTGTGGTGGAATTTAACACAGACGACAGTAAAGTGCATCAAATCCAACACATGACGGCAGAGTTACACAGGCTGAAATGTAAATACCACTTCCAAACACGACAATGCACCTGCCGGCAGCCCCAACACCTGCTGTTCACAACAGCCAATTACCTACGCAGCAAAACAGTCTGAATGAAAATAGCATCCATTGTTCACCAACCCTCTTTGCAGCCTTACTGCAGACCCAGGCTTAAAACAGTGGGTAAAAAATACCCACTCTCTTTCTCTCCGGGACCCGTAACCGCCAGTGTTGGTGCACGCACAGTTGACCAAGTTAGTTACCGATTAGACCACCTTAAACAAATATATTTATCTTTTTATATATTGAAAATGACAAAATATTCCAATGATATATTTACAATAATGTGAAATGAAGACTGACCAGTTTGTTAATGATTCTGAAATCCATTGTAGAAGAACTCCCATTTAAATGTTAACAAATATCTGTAATATATTGAAGTCTGTCCCAGCCACGTCTGTACTCTGCAGAAAACATCAGTTATGTTCCTCCTTGCCTGCACAGAGAGCATCTCAAAACTGTTTCTAGCCTCATCCACTGGGGTGTCTGGCACGTCACACAACGCAGGCCTTGCGTGAAATGCTCATGCTTTTCGTCCCTCCCTCTCTCCGGCTGACCTTGCTGGTCTGTGCAACATTACAGACTCCCCTCCCACCCCGATGACGCAGAGAAGAGGCTGGCCGACAATTCCTCAGTGGTGGACCTAAACTCTGGAAATCAATCAGTTTTCGAAGTGGTCAAAATTACCAGAGCTTAAATGGTCTCTCTGTATATGCCACAGAAACTGCGGGGAATAGGTTTGATAGGTAGAACAGTGCAACAGAAGTTCCAAAGTCCTCATCCCTGGAGGGAAGAACACCAAGAAGATGGGCTATACCTGGGGACAACCTGAACGACTGCCCCAGGACGGAGGACCCCAGCCAGCTGGTCTCGGTGGCCTGCGCCCCAGTAGGGGCGATGGGCTTAGCAGGAAGTTTAGAACAATTGTAAACTGTTGAAGTGCAAGTTTGAGTGTAGCTGTTGCAGACTTCACCTCACCGCACAGTTTGTGAGGAATTAGATGACCCCCTCCCCTTCAGACAATAGCACCAAAATGCTTGGAGTTCACCAGCAGGACAGCTTCAGTCTCTATAGCAAAATATCAAAAGATCATTGCATATAACATTGAAATCTAGGACTCAGATACAAAATGGTTAACAGACAGACAGCCCGTTCAAGCAGGAAACACAATGGCACCATACACAAACAGTCACCAGACAAGTGGTGGCTTCAGTCAATGTTTTAACAAAGTCTCTCGTTTAACATCTTCTTCATGCCAAATCAGGCCAGACTACCCACTAGCATGTAACCAGGTGACAGTGCTATGAAGTGTAAGATTAACAGGCTGTCACACATTTTTATCACCTAATTTCCACATGACATGGGATCCAGGAATGACTATTATAGTTATCAGTCACTGTCCAGATTTGACACTGCCTCAGAAAGGTGTACTAATTATCCAGTGTCCTCTGCACACTGTCATAACTGGGGGGAGGGGGGGTTTCCGAGCACATCCAGTGACGGACTGACACTGGGACAGTGTGGAACTGGATGTTCTCTCCAGTGACAGTCTGGCACTAGGACAGTGTGGAACTGGATGTTCTCTCCAGTGGCAGACTGACACTGGGACAGCGTGGAACTGGACAGGCTCTCCAGTGTCGGACTGACACTGGGACAGCGTGGAACTGGACATGCTCTCCAGTGGCAAACTGACACTGGGACAGTGTGGAACTGGACATGTTCTCCAGTGGTGGACTGACACTGGGACAGTGTGGAACTGGACATGCTCTCCAGTGGCAAACTGACACTGGGACAGTGTGGAACTGGACATGTTCTCCAGTGGTGGACTGACACTGGGACAGCGTGGAACTGGACATGCTCTCCAGTGGCAGACTGACACTGGGACAGTGTGGAACTGGACATGTTCTCCAGTGTCGGACTGACACTGGGACAGTGTGGAACTGGACATGTTCTCCAGTGTCGGACTGACACTGGGACAGTGTGGAACTGGACATGTTCTCCAGTGTCGGACTGACACTGGGACAGTGTGGAACTGGACGTGCTCTCCAGTGTCCCTCAGAGTCTGGGCTGCACCTATAGGGTCAGGAAAATCTCACATCCTGCAGCTTCCCACAACTGAAATGCACATGGAGACAGGTCCCAACATTTCATTCTGAAAAGTTATAAAATTAAACATTGAAATCAAACATTTTTTCCCTCAGCCCTTCTAACTTTGGGCTAACTCACATGACTGAGTCAGTATTCATCTGGGTCAGTCAACAGCCCAGTGCTGGGAGCAATATTCTCTCCGCAATGGTAACGTTCTGAGCTGGTATCGGAAAGCTGCAGGTTTTCACCACAGCTACCCCAGAGTAGGCTTACTCAGGGAGACTGGGTCAGCCAGAAGAACCTTCGGAACAGGGGGCAGTGCCTAGCCATTTCTCACCAGACACCGGCTGGTGGCAGGTTTAGTAGCAAGCTTATCACTGCAGGACTGAAACTGAGTTCAAAACCCCACAGGCGGACAGATTCGATACAGTTACTACAATCGACAGCACAGCCTCCCACTGAGAGACTGACCACCACTGTTACAATGACAATCAGTGACATCTCCCCTGGTTGTGTGGAATGTCCTGGTGTCCTCTCCAAAGTACATCTAGCCAGGGGTGTAGTGAGGAAGGATGCCTGTGACTGTCCGCTCACCCCACTCCTTTGTGCATCTGATGGAAACGATCCATTTCGAACAGGAAGAGATGTATAAAATACAGCTGATGCAAACCCCACATAGCCCCTCAAGCACCCTATAAGCTTTCATACAGCTACCAAAATAATGGGCCGTTTGGGCTTAAGACAAAAAAAAATGTAAAAATAAAGACGGAAAACAAAACTAGGTTAAGTGCAACCAGATGATTGCGAGTGCGCGTACAGAAACTGTTCCAACAGTGTCCCCTCGATTTGTTATGCTTGGTAAAGAGCTTGGAACATCGTCCTTTGGGGATGAATCTGGCCATGATGGCTGCCACATCACTCTCCTTCCTCTTTGATCCGCTGCTTACTGCGACGGCCGTCCACATCGAACCCGAAGTCGTTCCAGTCATCACGGGGAGGGAAGGAGATGGTCTGGCGCAGGGTGAAGCGGACGGCGTCGATTACACGCTCGCCCCGCGTCTCGCTCTGGGAGCCCAGGCTGGCGGTGGAGCTGCTGCTGGTGTTTCTCAGGAGCTGGGGGGTGTTGGCAAAGTCGAGGGACTGTCTGTGGTCCAATATTCCTTTCCAGATGGCATGCCTGTACTGCTCGGGGATCTTCAGGCTGATCAGGTCCTGGGAACAAGGTGGAAGGAAGGATGTTGATTATTGACAGATAGGAGCCGGGATATTTTCAATATTCAAGATTGTTTAATGCCATTTCCAGTACACAAGTGTAAAGAAGAACGAAATAACTGTCACTCCGGATCCTATGCAGCACAAAAAAAACACAATAAGATAAAGAACACAATCATAATAAAAACACAATCAATATAAATACACAAGATAGTTACATACGTGGATAGTAGGTTGATAAAGTGACACTAGGCACAGGAGTGTCTGTGACTGACAGGAAATGATAAAGTAGTGGTGTTTGGGGGTGTGGAGGGGTGGGTTACTGGGTGGAGGTGTTGATCAGTCTTACTACTTGGGGAAAGTAACTGTCTTTAAGTCTGGTGGTCCTGGTGTGGATGCTATGTAGCCTCCTCCCTGATGGGAATGGGACAAACCAGCCACGAGCTGGGCGGGTGGGATTGAGGCCGAGCTGGTCAGGTGCTCCTGTTCCGCACGCTGAGACCAAGCTGGGGACACACTCCATCCACATCCTCTCTCTGGTAATCTGCAGCAAAGGTATGGATGGATGCAAAAAGATTGCCAGATTTCCTGTAGAGATCTTGTCCAAGATCTAAAGACCAGGAAAGTGAGAAATCGAAAAACCACAGAGTTTCCAAACCATGTTAAACAACTAGTCAAGGGCACACACACTAGTCCTTATTGACAAATCTGCGGTGGAACAGGTGAGGAATTTCACCTCCTTGGGTGTCAACATTTCTGAAGATCTATCCTGGGCCAACATATTGATGCCATTAATGAAACGTATTGAATATTGAATGGCCTAGGTAGAGTGGATGCCCATTTAGAAGAGATGAGGAGTATTTTGTTTTAGCTAGAGGGTGGTGAATCTGTGAAACTCATTGCCACAGATGCCTGTGGAGGAAAGGTATATTTAAAGTGGAGATTGATGGGTTCTTGATCAGTCAGGGCACCAAAGGTTACAGGGAGAAGGCAAGAGAGGGATAATAACTCAGTCAATGTTATAGTGGAGCAGCCTCAATGGGCCAAAAAGCCTAATTCTGCTCCTATGTCTTAACAGGAGTTCCCAACCCAGGGTTCACAGACCCCTTGCTTAATGGTGCTGGTCCATGGCATAAAAATGGTTGGCAGCCTCTGGTCTAAAGCAAAGAAGGCACGATGGTGGCTATATTTCATTAGCAGTTTGAGGAGACTTGGTTTGTCACCAAAGACTCCAGCAAATGTCTACAGATGTACTGTGGAGAGCATTGTAACTGGTTGCAACATTGTCTGGTATGGAGGGGTCTCTGCACGGGATCGGAAAGAGCCGCGGAGAGTTGTAAGCTCAGCCACGGGCATCCGCCTCTCCATCAGCCAGGACACCTTCAAAAGGCGATGCCTCAGAAAGGCGCCATTTGTCATTAAGGAGCCTCCTCACCCAGGACCTGCCCTCTTCCCATCGCTACCATCAGGGAGGAGGCACACTCAATGTTTCAGAAAAGCTTGTTCCTCTCCACCAGCGGATTTCTGAATAGACAATGAACCCATGAACACTAACTCAGTTTATTTTTGCACTTTTTGCACCACTTATTAAGGTGATATTTAAAGAATGGATTTCTTATTGTAAGTTATAGTTTTTTTAATTATATATTACAAGGTACTGCTGCCACAGAACAACAAGTTTCACAACATACAACACTGATATTAACCTGATTCAGATTCATTACATTGCCTTCTCAAAGTCAAGGTCCAGACATTGAGGACTTTGGCCTGACAGATAGCTGACACAATGCCAAGCTTATAATGTAGACAGCTTGAGGAGAAACGGGGAGAACTGGAGGCACAAAGGGCAATGAGAGCTACTCACATCCATGGTAAAATGTTCGATCTGGTAAACATTCATCAGTCCCTGGGTGGTGAAATACTCCAGGCATGACGCACAACCAGCTCTCGTCAGGAAACTGTGGGCAGAGAGGGTAGGATCGGTCAGCAATGCATTCTTCTCCGAGTCTTTAACATCTCTGAATGCTGGCTATAGCTCACCAAAGTCACATACAACCAGCCAATGAAAACAACACATGACAGAAAACATGCCAAGCGAAAGTCCATGCACGGCAGAAGAAGTAATTTTAAGTCATGAAAGATGAATCCCAGGGGCCAGATGGGACATAATCAAGGTCATTACGAGAAGCAGGGTGACTTGTTTTGAAACAGCACAGAACAGGAACAGGGCCTTCAGCCCACAATGTTGTGCTCAACCAAATCAATTAGTAATCAAATGGCAAACTAATCTCTTCTGACTACACAACATTCATATCCTTCCATTTTCCTCACATTCATGTGACTATCTAAACATCTCTGAAAAGTCTCTGATGTATCACCACCCCAGGTAGCGCATTCCAGGCACCCACCACTCTCTGTGTAAAAATAACTTGTCCCTCACATCGGTTTTGAAATTACCCCCTCTCACCTTAAATGCATGCCCTCTGGTATTAGACATTTCAATCCTGGGAAAAGGATACTGCCTGTCCACTCTATCTATGACTCTCATAATCTTATAAACCTCTGTCAGATCTCCCCTCACCCTCTGCCACTCCAGAGAAAACAACCCAAGTCTGTCCAACCTCTCGTTACAGCTCATGCCCTCTAAACCAGGCAGCACCCTGATGAACCTCCTCTGCACCCTCTCCAAAACCTCGATATCCTTCCGATAATGGGGTAACCGGAAATGTATGCAACTCGAGATGTGGCCAAACTAGAGCTTTATAAAGCTGCAACATAACTTCCTGAGCTTTCAACTCAATGTCTCAATTAATAAAGGGAAGCATGTCAAATGCCTTCTGAACCACCCTACCAACCTGTGTAGACACTTTCGGGGAGCTCCGAACTTGAATGCCAAGATCGCTCTGCTCATCAATACTGTTAAGCATCTTGCCTTTAACAGTGTACTGTCTCTTTATGTTTGCCTTCCAAGGAGCAACGTTTCAAGCTGAAGGTTCATTCCAGGAGAGTGACACAGAGCAGGAAAGCTGAGCTGTCAGTGAAGCGATGGGGGAGCGGATGTGGGGTCTGGGATTTCACAAGAAGTGTAAGAAGCAGGCTTCACCCTCAATAGCTAGCCAGAAGAGTAAGTCATTAATCGAATCACCACCTCTGACCTGGAGATGCTGTTGTCAGACGGGTACGGCGGTGGGGGCGTGCAGTGAGAGGTCGATGCCATTGGAGAAGACAACCCCTGCGTTGGGCTCAGACCATTCATTTCCCCATTCATCTGCATTGGGATGTTCATCATCGGAGCAACTGAAAAGAGAGAAAGGAGACGATGAGAATTATTCCACAACTATGTCACTGAAGTAATCCACCCACACAACCTTCCATACCCACAGGGTAAACCATAGAAACTACAGCACAGAAACAGGCCCTTTGGCCCTTCTCAGCTGTGCCGAACCATTTTCTGCCTAGTCCCACTGACCTGCACACGGACCATATCCCTCCATACACCTCCCATCCATGTATCTGTCCAATTTATTCTTAAATGTTAAAAAAGAACCCGCATTTACCACCTCGTCTGGCAGCTCATTCCATACTCCCACCACTCTCTGTGTGAAGAAGCCCCCCCTAATGTTCCCTTTAAACTTTTCCCCCCTCACCCTTAACCCATGTCCTCTGGTTTTTTTCTCCCCTTGCCTCAGTGGAAAAAGCCTGCTTGCAGTCACTCTATCTATACCCATCATAATTTTATATACCTCTATCAAATCTCCCCTCATTCTTCTACGCTCCAGGGAATAAAGTCCTAACCTATTCAACCTTTCTCTGTAACTGAGTTTCTCAAGTCCCGGCAACATCCTTGTAAACCTTCTCTGCACTCTTTCAACCCTATTTATATCCTTCCTGTAATTTGGTGACCAAAATTGAACACAATACTCCAGATTCGGCCTCACCAATGCCTTATACAACCTCATCATAACATTCCAGCTCTTATACTCAATACTTCGATTAATAAAGGCCAATGTACCAAAAGCTCTCTTTACGACCCTATCTACCTGTGACGAGACTTTTTGGGAATTTTGTATTTGTATTCCCAGATCCCTCTGTTCCACTGCATTCCTCAGTGCCTTACCATTAACCCTGTATGTTCTACGTTGGTTTGTCCTTCCAACGTGCAATACCTCACACTTGTCAGTATTAAACTCCATCTGCCATTTTTCAGCCCATTTTTCCAGTTGGTCCAAGTCCCTCTGCAGGCTCTGAAAACCTTCCTCACTGTCTACTACACCTCCAATCTTTGTATCATCAGCAAACTTGCTGATCCAATTTACCACATTATCATCCAGATCATTGATATAGATGACAAATAACAATGGACCCAGCACTGATCCCTGTGGCACACCACTAGTCACAGAGTAAGGGAGTGTGTTGTACATAAAACAACAGCTGGCTCACTGGAGGTTCGCGTTAATTGCCATCTGACTGTACAAATATACAGCCAACCAAAACAACATTCCTCCAGAACACAGTGTACCCTTACAACATATATCAGTTACATCACATAAGACAGACACTCCACTGTGGATGGTCCCAAATCCCGGTTGCAAAAGGAAGAGAGTTGGGTATGGGACTAGCAACCCCATATCGTAAAATCCCATTGCTACAGGAGCAGGCAGAAGGTGTGATATATACAACCAAACGAAACAATGTTCCTCCAGATCACAGTCACCCATAAAACACAGATCACTCACAGCACACAAAACTAAATACGATTATTGATAAGTTAATAAAATATAATTCAAAATGCATGCAGCACAGGTAAACAGTAAACAGCTCACTGTCCTCATGATGAGATCTCAGTGGTGACAGGGTATTCATTAGTCTCACAGTCTGAGGGAAGAAACTGTTTCCCAGTCTGACAGTCCTGGTCCTGGTGTTCCTGTACCTCCTTCCTGACAGTACTGGGTCAAGGAGTTTGTGGGATGGGTGGGGGGGGTGCTCAACAATGTTTTCGACTCTTCTGCCGTTACACTCTCGCTAATTATGAGAAATAATGGGGAGGGAGATCCCAGCGATCCTCTCAAAGTGCAAAAAGTTCAAAGCAAATTTATTGTCAAAGTACACATATGTCACCATATACAACCTGAGATTTGTTTCCTTGTGGGCATTCACAGTAAATCAATCATAATCAGTGAAAGACTGCACCCAACAGGATAAGCAACCCATGTACAAAAGACAACAAACTGTGTAAACACAAAGGTAAAAAAAAATAATAAATAAGTAAACAATAAGTATGGAGAAGATGAGATGAAGAGTCCTTGAAAGTGAGTCCATAGGTTGTGGGAACAGTTCAGTGCTGGGGTGAGTGAAGTTATCCCCTCTGATTCCAGAGCCTGATGGTTGAGGGGTAATAACTGCTCCTGGTGATGTGGGTCCTGAGGCTCCTGTACCCCCTTCCTGATGGCAGCAGTGAGAAGAGCGCATGGGGGGCTCTAATGATGGATTTCTTCTTTTAATTTATAATTTTTATGCAATTTCAATATACTCTCCACTACACAGCTCTATACTGCAAGTTTTTCAAAGTTTTATATGTCATGCCGAATCTTTGCAAATTTCTAAGAAAGTAGAGGTGCTGCCGTGCTTTCTTCATAACTGTCCAGGACAAATCCTCTGAAATGATTTTTTAAAGGCATCCGTTAGTCTTGCGAGACCATGAATCTGCGCCTGGAAAGTCTTCACTCTCCAGGGCGCAGGCCTGGGCAAGATTGTATGGAAGACCAGCAGTTGCCCATGCTGCAAGTCTCCCTTTTCCATGACACCGATGTTGTCCAAGCGAAGGGCATTAGGACCCATACAGCTTGGCACCAGTGTCGTCGCAGAGCAATGTGTGGTTAAGTGTCTTGCTCAAGGACATAACACGTTCCCTCGGCTGGGGCTCAAACTCACGACCTTCAGGTCGCTGGTCCAATGCCCTAAACAACTTGGCCACATGCCCACAGTCTGAAATGATCACACCGAGGAATTTGAAGTTGCCGACCCTCGCCACCTCTGATCCTCTGATGATGGACTGGCTCACGGACCTCTGGTTTCCTCCTCCTGAGGTCAATAATCAGCTCCTTGGTCTTGCTGACATTGAGTGAGAGGTTATGGTTGTGGCATCACTCAGCCAGATTGTCAATCTCCCTCCTGTACGCTGGTTCGTCACCACCTCTGACTTGGCCAATGACAGTGGTGTCCTCAGCAAACTTAAATATGACACTGGAGCTGTGCTTAGCTTCACAGTCATAAGTATAAAGTGAGTAGAGCAGGGGGCTAAGCACACAGCCTTGTGAACTGTTGTTGCCAATCCGAACTGACTGGGGTTTGCAAGTGAGGAAATCCAGGATCCAATTGCATCAAGAGGTATTGAGGCCAAGGTGTTGAAGCTTATTGATTAGTTTTGAGGGGATGATGGTACTGAAGGTCACGCTGGAGTCCATAAACAGCATCCCGATCCATGCACCTTTGCTGTCCAGATGTTCCAGGGTTGAGTGAAGAGCCAATGAAATGCCATCTGCTGTGGGCCTGTTGTCTGGTAGGCAAACTGGAGCAGATCCAAATTGCTTCTCAGGCAGAAGCTGATATGTTTTATCACCAACCTCTCAAAACACTTCATCACTGTGGATGTAAGTGCTGCTGGATGACAGTCATTCAGGCAGGTCACCACACTCTTCTTGGGCACCGGTATAATTGCAGCCTGCTTCAAGCATGTAGGGACCTCAGACCGCCAAAACAAGAGGTTAAAGATCTCAGTGAATACTCCAGCCAGTTGATCAACACAGGTCTTTAGTACTCGGTCAGGTAGCCCATCACGGCCAGATGGTTTCTGTGGGTTCACACTCCTAAAGAATGCTCTCACATCGGCCTCAGAAACTGAACTCACAGGGTCATGAGCGACCGTGGGAGCTCATGAAAGCTGGTCAAAGTGAGCATAAAAGGCACTGAACTCATCTGGAAGCGAAGCCTTGTTGTCACTACGTCACTTGGTTTCGTTTTGTAAGAGGTAATGGCATTCAAGCTGCTGTCGAGCATCCTTTAAGTTTAATCCAGAATTGCCACTTTGCCTGTGAGATGGCTTTCTGGATATTGTACCTGGACCTTTTGGCAGACCTGAATGCCACTGATCTGGCCCTCAGCAGACTGAGGACATCATGGTTCATCCAGGACTTCTGGTTGAGGATGACTCTGAATTATTTTGTGGGGACACACTCGTCTACGCCTGTTTTTACAATGTTCTGATCGATTTTACTATCCTACTATCCTCTGCTGGTCTTGTGGTCCGATACTTTGGAGATTCCATATCACGTGACAATGCAGGCAGGCAGGGGTTACACTCCTCTGTTCAACCCCGGTGTGTGGTGTGGCTGTACAGGGCGCAGACCGAGCTTCCTCAGGCTCTTCCCACTACATTTTAGGTGGCGGAAGCAGTCTGAAACACAGGGTCTGTTTCACCACTAACAGGAGACTCAAAACTAGCCTTCACCTCCATCAAGGATGCTTCTGTGAGACTAATGAATACGCCGCTACCCTGCGATCTCGTCACTAGGACAGTGAACTGTTTACTCTTTACCAGTGCTGCATCCACCCATCTCTTCGACCCATTACCATTAGGAGAGAGGTACAGGAACCTCAGGAATAGGAATGTCAGACTCCTTCCCTCAGACTGTGAGACTAATGAATACCCTGCCATCACCGAGGTCTCGTCACTAGGATAGCGAGCTGTTTACTCTTTACCTGTGCTGTGCACCACATGCATTTTGAATTATATTTCATTGATTTATTTGTGGTAATACTCTGCTTTATGTGTTGAGTGTGATATATGTTTTGTGGTGTACGTGGTCCTGAGGAATGATATTTCGCTTGGTTGTATATACGTACCGTCAGATGACCAGAAACTTGAACTTGGATGAGAGGTGACTTGATCGATGATAACAGGCACAGATCAAGTGGACAGCTAGAGACTTTTTTCCTAGGGTGGAAATGGCTAATACGAGGGGGCATAATTTTGAGATGATTGGAGGAAAGTAAGGGAGGGATGTCAAAACAGTCTAGTTTATCCAGCCTCTTGTGATAGCACACACCCTCTAATCCAGGCAGCATCCTGCACCCTCGACATCCTTCCTATAGTGGGGTGACCAGAACTATAAGCAATACTCCAGATGTGGTCTAACGAAAGCTTTATGAAGTTGCAGCGTAACTTCCTGACTTTTGATGTCAATGCCTCAACTAATAAAGGCGAAGATGCCATATGCCTTCTTAGTCACTTTCAGGGTCTTGTACACTCGTTCTGATTCTGACCCATTAGTAAACATACCCTTGAACAAGAGGACAGCATGTGAGAGAGGAGTTTCTCTCCCTTGTGCCTATCTCCTTTCTAGATGTAGGTAGGGGGAGGCTGGAGAAACCCCTTTGTGGAACTGCTAGGACTTGAGAACCCGAGTAATAGGGCAAGGTTGAGTAGGTTAGGACTCTATTCTCTGGAGCGCAGGAGAATGAGTGGAGATATTATAGAGGTGTGCAGAATTATAAGGGATATACATAGGGTAAATTCAAGCAGGTTGTTTCCAGAGTAACACTCACAAAATGATAGAGGAACTCAACAGTTTATAGGCAGCATCTATGCAAATGAATAAAGTATTGTTTTGGGTTGAGACCCTTCATCAGTTTTTTTTCCACTGAGGTTGGGTGAGACTAGAACTAGAGGTTCTGGGTGAATGGTGAAATGTTTAAGGAGAGCCTGCGGGAACTTCACTCTGAGGGTGGTGAGAGTGTGGAACGAGCTGCCAGTGGAAACAGCGGATGTGAGTTCCATTTCAACATTTAAGTGAAGTTTGGATGTACGTGGATGGGACGGGGACGGAACCAGGCAGATTAATAGTTCAGCCAAAGGGCCGACGTCTGTGTTCTGGTGATCTATCACTTAATGAACAAGATAAGGGCCCACGGTATTACAGGAAAGATGCTAGCATGGACAGAAGATTGGCTACTGACTTATGACTCCAGGGACTGAAGGGATGAGGATGAAATGTCAAGCCCACCAGGAACACTGGGGTATACGCTATGGGAATAAGCTACTTAACCTAGAGATGGAGGACATGGGAACTATCTTCATTTAGAACAGAGATGAGGAGGAATTTCTTTAGCCAGAGGGTGGTGAATCTGTGGAATTCATTGCCATAGCCAGCTGTGGAGGCCAAGTCATTGGGTATATTTAAGACGTTGGTTGATAGGTTCTTAATTAGTAAAGGCATGAAAAGTCATGGGGAGAAGACTGGAGAAATGGGTTGAGGGGGATAATAAATCAGGCGTGATGGAATGGCGGAGTAGGCTCAATGGGCTGAGTGGCCTAATTCTGCCTATGTCGTATGGTCTGATTAGAAGTGTTCCTAAATATTGTATTTGCTTATTGATCATTCAGGCAAATGACCAGGTTGGCAAATCAGAGGGAAAGACCATGGGAGGCAAAGGTGGGCTCAGTGGTTTTCAGGTGGATTTGGTATAGGTGGATACCTTAAGGTTGTCATAGCCCATAAAGAATGGGTGAGGGGTGGTAGTGGGTACAAGCTCCCACTACCTATTAAATGTTCCCAATGGCATGCGTCTCAAATAGTCTCTGAGAGCCAAGTCCAGTTCCTGGCCTTCACTAGCTACTACACCCCTCTGAATTATTTCTACTGAGGAGAAAGAGCAAAGGCGGGTTACTGGCACCTCGGGGAGATGGGCTCAGCAGCCGTGATGGCAGCTCATCTCGGGGAAAGAAAAGTCTGATCTCCTCTGGCTGGTGGCTTTACCCAGAGCTGGAATTCCTAAGGCTGATCTACATTGAGTTCAACACTAATTAGCAACTTCCACACTTGTGCCAAACTGTACGTGTCTCTGGATTCATCAGCTGTTTGGAGAGGGGTGCCTGCTACATGGGCAACAGCTTGCTCTCAATATTGTGCTGCCCTGGCTTGAGTACATAGACAGCTAGGACACAACATCTACGATCAACCCCAGACAAGGGCATTGGTAATGGTTGGCAGGGAGATGGGAGAGATGACATTTGTGCTTGTGTAGGGGAGAGATGAATCTCTCGAGTGAGACTGGTCAAGCCGCGTGGAGATCACTCTTACCCATACTCCCCGGCATGGCTGCCTGCGTGAGAGTGTTGCGCTGAGGGCTGATCAGCTGACTGACAGACGGCAGCTTGTTCCCGGTGCTGTGCATTTTATTCATCGGCGGGGGCGAAGGCCCAAACGATTGTTGTGACTGCATCGATGGTCTGAAAGAGAAGAGACAGAAGTTCAAGTTCAGCTTCAAGTTTAATTGTTATTCAACCACACACATGAATACCGCCAAATGAAACGGTGTTCCACCGGGGCCAGGGGCCAAGGTGCAAACTGCAGCACCAGCAGCGCAGGGCACGTGTAATCGTGGCAGCAGAAAGTCATACAGTTACAGATAATATATTAAAAAGTCAAGCCCCAGTCCCTGAGCATCATGGTTGGACTGATGCTGCATGGCTGTGGTCCTGGAGTTGAGCCTGTACATCTCAACCTGCGCAAGGGCAGCTGCAGATGAACACAAGCAGACTTGTATTCCACTGGGTGGACACTGGAGGGGCAGCCCCACCCAGGCAGTACCAGTGGGAGGGGCAGCCCCACCCAGTACGGAATGCAGCGACACAAGACAGCTCCAACCTCTCCTAACCAGCAGCTGATAACGTCACAGCTCCCAGGAATGTCAGGCACACATTTACACACCCCAAACGTACAGAGCAACCGCCAGCCCCACACAACTTCACGTGTGATCCACATCTTCCAAATCTGCACTCAAGATTTATCCAATATTTGTTAGAAAGGAGATCTTTGTAAATATAATTCCGCCTAATCCTGATGCTAGGCTTCAACCTGAAATGTTCACCATTTCTCTGCTCCACAGGTTCTGCCTCACCCACTGAGTTCGTCCAACTGCTTGACTTTCTTTCTGGATACCAGCATCTTGTTTCAATCTTCCAGCTCCATAATTCAATGAAGGTGGTGTCACAGGTAGATAGGTCATAAAGAGAGCTTTTGGTACATTGGCTTTCATAAATTAAAGCACTGAGTACAGGAGCTGGGATGTTATGTTGAAGTTGTAGAAGACATTGGTGAGCCTTGATCTGGAGTGTTGTGCATAGTTTTGGTCACCTGCCTACAGGAAAGAGTACAGAGAAT